>NC_034426.1:1508059-1808059 GCF_002078875.1 Numida meleagris
TCACGACCTGCAGGTCCAATTTCCTTTGTACTGGGGCTGGAAGCATTCATCATTGCTGAAAATCAAGCCAACGTGTTTCAACTTGGAAACTCGAAACAGAGACTGATTCATTTCCAGCTCCTAAGTATACGTTGGCGTGACTGATGCTCAAATGTCGCCAAAGAATAAAGAAAGATTCCCTCCCCAGCCTTTAAAACAAGGCCACGGCTCTGAAGGGCACTGTGCGGTTAATTAGAGGTTTCTGTGAAAAATATTAAGGGCACCAAACGATTCCACCATTTCCACCTTCCCTTTCAAGGGATTCTCCCCAAGATCAGACCTGGATTCCAAATCCCATTATTGCAATGGGCCCTCATTACCTGTGCTATCAACGCCTTCCATAAACGCATCCTTTACTTCCTAATTAGGCCAACAAAGGAGGGCTATTAACAGCTAAATGTGTTACAAATGCAGCATTAGGGATAGAGACTATTGACCTTTTTACTCCGAGTGATCTATGTACCCCTTTGTTTTGCTAAACACAGCTTCCTCTTGTCAAGGCACCGCTGGTATAGGGAATATAATCTGTTCTCTGATTGCATACAGGCTTTCCTTGTACTCGATTAGAAAAATAAAGAAAGAACTTATCTGTACATCTTCCAAAGAAAGTGTCCCCTCTTCCATCACACATACAAAACTCACTATCGGTGCTGAAAGCCCGAATTTTAGTAGTACTTGCTGAAGTCAATGAGAAATGGTTAGTGCTTAGTACGACAGCAAATCTGCCTGGTAGTAACCTCAGATGACCTGGGAGGGCTGAAAAACAACCTTGCATATTTTCAGACACTCTGATTTTTATATCAGTTGAAATCTTGGGAATCATATCCATATTTTTAAATACGACTGAGATCATCAGTTGGAAAAAAAAGAAAAAAAAAAGCCCTCAAGGAATTCAAACTGCACATAATATGTGATAATAAGGCTGTTACTGTGAAGGACTCTCTAATCGTGTATTTATTCACCTGCTCCCCATTAGGCGGATCTGTTAAACCAGCACTTTGTCCATCAGCACTCGAGTGCTTAAAGCTGAGTGTGCCTCTTTCATAATTGCTGGCACCAGTGAAAGCCAAATTCTGAAACCTCTCTGAATGGGGCTTGCATTGTGGAGCACGCCGCAGAGATCCCTGCTGCGCTCAGCTGTCAGAGCCGCCACCGCCCCACCACTGCTTCACCTGGCAGGAGGCGGAAGGAAAGGCAGCGTAAAACTGGGGGAAAAAAAACAGGAGGAAAAAGAAAAAAGAAAAAAAAAAATGGAGCGGGAGGAGGAATGCAGCAAGGGTCAGCCCTCACCTGATGCCTCCCTCTCCTCCCCGCTTTATAAAGTGGAACGCTGGCTGAGATTTATTGCTGCGAAAAGAAAAAGTTAACCACACAATCAATAAAAAAAAAAAGGAAAAAAAAAATCCAGTTACAGCCTATGGTGGAGCAACATTGCATATAATAAAAGTCTCACTTAGAAGGATCTTAACCTACTTGGTAGCTCAGTTATGCAGTGGATATTAAGTCACACGAACACGAAACCGGCGGCGCCAGACTGGGCTCGCATTCACAGCAAGAGCAATGAATGTTTTCCTACCGGTGGGAAGGGAAAAGGCACAGACAGAGTAATAAAGTCTTACTTGAACCTACTAAATCATCTCACAACTAGCATCACTGAGTGTTGACCAGGCTCCCCAGCAAGACAGGTAGTTACAGTGCTGCCATCCTCCCTGGGAAGGCATTTCCCTTGGTTTAGGTGACTCTTTTTAAGGCACACAGAGCTATTTTTCCCTTTCTTTCCGTGATTCACCATTCATCCAGGCAGATCTTTTGTTACCTATAAGCGATTCTCCCAGAAAACCCATCAGCTTTGTATCTGAAACTCATATGCTGCATACTGCGACTGGAAACCTGCAATACGGTAGATTTTGGGGAAAAAAAGTGTGCAGAAAGTGTAACTATTTCATTGGCAGAGCAGGGAATGGCCTTAGTTTATCATAGGACAATGGGGAAGTCACAGCATACCTCCGTTTCTCTGCTTTTAATAGAAGGATGAGAGCATCAGTGTTCTTTGGTAGAATATTTTCTTATCTATGTAAAAATGCTCACTGGCAACGTACCACGAAGAACGTTTTTAAATGCTGAAAGCATCAGGCCAGAGCTTTATATTCTTTACTACCGGTTTACAGTGCAAGATGTCTGCTCCACCATATCTTTGAAAATGCATTCTGGATTTGAATCGAGCACAAACAATTTGGCAAGAAATGCTCACGTTAGTCGTGACATTGGACTAGCACCCAGCATATTACCCAGCACAAAGTCCTTTGTGTCACATGAGCATGGATTTTTCAGAACTTGAAATTAAGTCCCTAAATTAAGAATGACCTTATTGAGAAACACCATCTTAGACCAGATAAGAAAAGCCTAAATTGGACATGGCTGTCTTTTAGCAATACAGTATAGAAGTTGAACTTGTGATGTTTCACTTGAAACAGAGCAAGGAGGTTGTTCACATAACACAGAACATGCAATGCAAGAGAAAACGTGGCACTTGTAAGAGAAAACTCTGGATGTAACATGCAAAGCTGAGATGTGAGGAAGCAGCACAGCACCTTCAGCATCACAAAGTAGCACTGAGCACATCAAGGTAGATGACAATGAGTTTTAAACTGGGTAACAGTGAAAGTAAATGGGTCTGGTTTTAGTGGTAGGTTCCTCATTGCGGAAAGGAACAGGAGCATTGCTTCTGCTCTGTGATACATGGCAGAGGGCACATCAGCTGGCCACCACCTGCTGCTGTACAAAGGCATCCATTTTCACTTACATCCATTTCTATGGGAGCTGGTACCTAAATACCTCTAAGGCTCCAGCTGTGATTCATCTGCATCCCACAGAACAGCTGGGGCAGGGCTGGGAGTCCATCCAAAGCTACAGATCTCAGTCCAGTGCCTCCCATTCAGGGGTGCTCTTTTCTCAAGGGTCTTGTAGAAGACCCTTACAAAGACACAAAACACAAATGAACCTCAACCTTAAAGCCATTCTGAAGCTCAGACTAGCATAATCACCTAACAATGATCCCAGCTAGAAACTGGCTCTCAATCTGATCATCTGTTTGGCTGGGTTTTGCTGTTAAAGACTTGCCCAGACCAGCTGCGGCAAGGGAAAGCATGGTCATGTGGATGTGAGGAAAATCTAACTCTTTCCTTGATTTTACTTAGTTTCCTCCAGTCTAGTTTAAGTCCTAAAGGGAAGACAATTGCCAAAAACAAAGCAATCTGTCTTCTCTTTTTATGTGTTGTGTCTCCCAGAATACCTGCTGCAAATAGTTGATTGCTAATTGAGCGACAAGACGGGTTTTTTAAACAGTATAAATCAGTCACTAGTAAAAATGGTTATTGCTGTGTCATTTTACCAAATTATTTCCACTAATGGTGAATTGTTCATGGAAAACAGCTATTTTTTCATACTGAGGCATTGCATCTGCACATGAAAGCTACACAAAGGAGAAGAAAACACAGACTATCTTGACTTTGAAATCCACTCCTCTTTCTAAGTGCTGCCTCTTGACTGGTGTGGTCCCTCAGATCCACATTCATCCTGCTGTTGACCACACTGCCTGCATGCCAGCTTGCAGGAGAAGAGCAACTCTCTTGCCTTGCAAAATGGAAACTCATTAAAAACAAAGACTGTTTCCTCAGTCTGGAAGAGCGCTGTTGCTAGCTTATATCCTCCAGGAATGTTGGAAGACAGGAAGGAGAGAGAGGCAGCGCAACAGCAGGACAAGGGTGCTATCTACTGTTGTCTTCTCCAAAGCGCCGGCCATGAGCAGTACCCTGGCAGCTGCTAGAAGCTAACCCAGCTCTGCCCTCCATCTACCAGCCAGCTCTCTTACCAAGATTTTCTGAAAGGAACAGAAGCCATGGGCTAGGTGAGCAGTGATGACTTGCTAGACAACATCAGTATGATTTTGCAGGCTGGATGTAGCCCATCAACCCTATTTTGAAATGCCCAAAGCAATGGATGGTGCATGCTGCAAAGAGACCACTGAGGTGAGGTTAATGCACAGAGGCATCCCTAGAGAACACAACTCTTGCATACCCTTGGCAAGATCCTCATCCCATGCATGCAGGATCCTTGTTGCAGTGCTTAGGACACATCCAGAAAGACAGAGTGGGATACTGAGACTGCTAGAAAAGGAAGAGATTAAGAAGTCTTGGACAAACTTTGCTGGACACAACAGCTAGATGAAGGCTGGGACAGAGGGTTGTCACATCCATGCTCCAGTTGGGCTGATCCCATTCCTTGCTCCCTGACACAGCTGCCATGAGTTTAATGGCTGCCAAAAGCACTGAATCTGTGCCTTCCTTGCACTAGATAGCAGCATTCTTGGATGCAAACATTAGCACTTTACCCTAACCCAATTAATACCTAGTGTTCAGTCACAGCACTGATTAACATGTTGTTCACAGTGATTAAAACATTTCTTCTCCATTACCATACAGTTAAATGCTTGGAAGAGAGCTACAGTTAATGGGATACAGGCAAGGTTGCAAATCGTGGCTGTCACACTTGGGGAGGGGAAGGAAAAACCCCAGCCTTTTTTCCTGCTTCTTCCTCTTCTTTTAGAGTTGCTAATTAAGGGCTGACTTTTTGGGCAGAGAAAGAGGGGGGTGGAGGATGGGGAAAAGCAACTTTAGGTAATTGAAAGAATCCAATTCATGCAAGCGCCCTACTGGTGCTAACCTACATCATTAAAGTTGCCAGCTAACAAACATCAAACACAGGCCAGTATTAATGAAGCAGATGTATTAATTTCCGATTTCTGAGAAAGCTAAGCAACTGGCTGGCTTGCTGGCTTCCTCTGTCTCTCTCTCTCTCTCTCCCCATCTGACAGCACTATTAATGATCTTTAATGCCCCACAGGCACTAATGGGTCCCGCTGGGAGTCCAGAAATACTGCAATTTGTATTGAGGATTTAGACATAACAAAAAAAAAAAAAAAAAAAAAAAAAAAAGAGCCCTCTGCTCTTGGGAGCAGGCGCTTGATCAGTCGTTTCCCCCTGCGGAATAGCACAACAGAATAATAAATGACAGCTCTGCGATTAAATCAAGCCTTCTGCTTTAAGTGCCAGAGAGTGTGTGATTGTCACTAACAATCTACCGCTTGTTAACACCGCTGGGGTATGAGCAAACAGCAGTCAACACTCCCCCACCCCCCAAAACAGAGGCGGTCTACCTATTACTTCATTTATATCTCTCTGTCCTGGGGGGAACCAATTCCCTGTAGGTGTGGGTTGGGGGGGGGGCTGTTATTGTTGTTGTTTTTAAATAACTTTTGTTATTCATGTAATGAAAACCTGAAGGGAAAAGAAGAAGGAAAAAAAAAAAAAAAGCCATCTGCTGCCACGCTCAGGCAGGCAGCGGCTGCCGGCCGCGCCAATGTGCCGCTGGGGAAATATGGGCACGGGTCTGCAGCCACCTCAGGGTACGGGGCTCTGAGCAATCCTTTGTGTCACTTGGTTATGGACAAACCGGGGTTCTCTCCCTCTTCCTCCTCACCCAGTCCATTGAGGTTTAGATTCTGCTCATTCCTCCCAGCAAAGAGATCCCAGTGGGCCCGCTAACTAAGGCTCTGCATCCAGCCACGGGCACTGCCAGTGAGAATACGCAGACCAAACCAGACCTGGATGGTGCGGTATCTACCTAGGCACTGAGGACCTCCTCCCATTCAAGTCAATCCCCAAACTCCCACCAAGTTCAAAGGAAGCAAGACTGAGCCCCCGGGCTGTTTCTCAATGTGCCAACAGCATGAATTATCTGAGCAGGATAATTATTTTTCTTAGCCAAGAGGCAAGGTATTCTGTCTCACAGATACAAACTTTAAATATTATCCTGCTGTTCCATTTAGATGGAGACCAAAGAAAGGCACAACAGCTTATTATCATGGAGTTTTATGTTCAGATGGAAATACGTCAGGGATAAGCCTTTAACTCTGACATTAGCTGTCCAGACATTTTCATAACACCAATAACATTTGGAATTTCATCTACGAAATTACTCATATCTTAAGCATTTTAGATTTATGGTTAAGACATAAAGAGACTTTTTGACTCCAGCTGACAGAAGAAAGCAGCAGATGGAGAGGAGGGCTGGGCAATAAAAAAATACAGGAAAATCAACTTTCCCCAAAACAATCCCTTAAAAACTGGCCTTCATAGCTGCCTCCAGATGATGCTGTTACATACAATGCAACTATACATTATTTCTAGGTGATGAATGCAATGAGTAAAGAGTTTGGGTCTTAAATATCATGACTCGAATCATTTCTGACTTCACAAAGCAGGCCGCTGTGCCCTAACTTTCTGTGTGCTCGCACACACAGCCATTTATTATGTTTCTCCCCTGCTCTCAGAGTTAGGCAAAATACCCTGAAGACCTATAATAAACTCATGATTTCTTGGAGGAACAATTTAGGTTATTTTTAAATGTAGATCTTAAAAGTTGTAGGATTACTGGATGGGAAGATATCAATCAAGCGATTCAAAATGTCCATTCTCCTTAAGTGAGTGATGGATCTTCTTTCTTCTTGCCTGTCTTCTCCTCTTTTCTGTGTCAGTCATACAGCCAGGCTGCTATTCACACTTCATTCACAATCCTCTGTACCTATAATCTCTGTTATTTTGCTGTCGACTCCTCATGCCTCATTAGGCATGTTTGACACCTGCACCTAATACCTTTTCACTGGCAATGCAGGACAGCTTTTGACAAGAACAGATATTTTCCACAATAGCTTTAAAGAAGGTCTGCAAGTGTGTACTCTGTGTATTTTATGGGGTTAATGTGATTTTTCCCCCTTGCTCAATAAGCTTACATCTTATTCCGCTCTCCTTGTTAGACACAACCGAATTTTCTTTGTCTTGGTTAAAAGCATGTGTGCACGTGTCTGTAAGAGGTACAACAATGAGAGCAAAGCAGTAATTTGGGCCAACAGGGCCTGCATTAAGCACCTAAATCAACGCAGATGTGTGCGTGCTGTGTGTCTTTTTAAAATAATATAAACCTAATTAACACGATAGCTTTTCTATATATAGGTATACATGACATTACTCCTACAAGAAAACCATCCTATTAATTAGGCTTGAACTACTTAAAATAGAGAACTAAATTACTAGAATTTTTCAACTAATAAATTACTGTTCCACTCAAGAGCACAAAACTAATTCTTTTGGGACCGTAACTTCATTTGTTAAAGTGCAACGAATAGTTGCTCAATATCATAAATGAGTTAAAATCATTTTAAAAGCTACAGGGTCACAAAAAGTCAAACACGATCCTACGTGCCGCTCATTTACTGAGGATAGCGCTACTTGTGGAATACCCCAATGGGTATCAGCTCCAACGAAAACGTGCACACAAGCTGTTGCTTGGGTGAGGACATACCTAAAGGAGCCTTTGCCAGAGATGTTCCTGCAGATAACAGGAAATAAATACTACGTTTGGAGGCCTTGGTATGAAGCTATAATTTATGATGATGACAATGATGACTAAAATCCGAGGATAAAGGGAAATTCCTTTCTCAAACTGGTTTTTCTCCTTGCCTATTGGAATACAAATTGCAAAGGGCAGCTTGCATTTGGCTTGGCTCTTTTCACTCACCACCGAGCAAAGCTAGAACTGCTTCTTCAACAATACTCAGCCTATCTGTCAAAATACAGCACTGTTTGTGCTGTGCACCAAGCAAAAACAACCCAGCGCTACGGGGAAATGTATTCCATCCCTCGGTGCCCGGAGCGCACACGATTTGCTTGTACCTTCCCTCGCCGGGGTTGAGGTGCACCACCTGAGGGAACAAGGTCATGTTTTTCAGAAATACTAATTTCAGCCAAACAAGATTTTCCTGCAGCTGTTTCGCAGTTCTGGTTTGTACGCCGGAACAGCCGGGGAGAGCTGGCAGAAAAGCAGACTGAGCACCACTGAGCAAGGGACGCACGCTCCCTTTTCCATTTTCTTTTAAAATAAAGGCCTTTTGTTGGCATTTAATTTCTCTTTCCAGTTCGGTGCTAAGGCAAGTGCGAGGACAGGCTGAAATGGCCACTTTAGAGTAATAATAATAGTCATATTAAAAAAAAAGAAAATCCACAGGAATCAAGCATAATGATTCCAGCGCAGTCCCTCTGCACTCCGTGTGGCTGGGCCTTCAGAAGGCCTCCCCTGCTATGTCTTTACACAAAGGAAACTATCTCTTCCCCACATCTGGCATTATATTTGACTGTCCTCACATTAAAATTAAATTCTGATAAAAACGGGCATAAAGGCGAAAGGGTTAGGAGGAAACAGTTCGCAGCGGTATTGATGAGAACAGCTTGCAGCTGGAAGCCTGAGATAACACAGTTTGTCAGAACGCTGTCACACAGCTGCCTGCATAATGAGGTAAGGAAAAAAAAAAACGCTCTTCCATTCGTTATCGGTAGAAATCTCTAAAGGAGATGCATCATTTAGAAGTAGCCTGACTAATGGTCAAGTTCTAGAGGGATGCAGATGGGATGTGGAAAATATTCCCCACCAGCAAAGCCCCAGGCTCCATCATCCTTAGCAATGCACAAGCTGCTGCCGATGTGTGCGTTCAGGCCAGCAAGCACCTCGTGCTGCACAAAGCTGGATGGCAGGGCCCGAGCTGGGCTGGGGGTTGAAAGCATCACAGTGGTCAAATGTGGCTGGTAGAGGGGACTTTAGAACCGTCACCCTCGTGTCTGCCTCTACAGAAGATGCACACGTGAGCCAGAGTCCTTCATCATTTAGGATTATCTCACCCCGGTGTCACTGCAGTAAAATCACTCCCAATTTACACTGCTGGCAGAAAAGACTTACGCCCATAAATCTTTTGAAATGTCTAAGGCACATTCTTTCAAGGTATGCATTTGTTCAATTGAAAACAAAATGTTTTGGGGCACCGTCTTCTGATTTTGATCTAAGAAATGAGAAGACCTCCGTACCTCACAATTCCCTTCCCCTTCAGGTGGATCAGCCCAGAAAATTGGAAGAAGTGATGTGCTGCACCATAGGAACTGCAGGACATGGGCCCAAGGGTCTGTCTTGCCCATACCCTCCGGCCAGCGACTCCTGGAAGAAGGCATCCATGTGCCCAAGGCAGCAACTAGTCTGTAGGGCGTTTCTTCCAGTGGTGAGGTGCTAGAACAGGCTGCCCAGAATGGCTGTGGATGCCCTATCCCTGGAGGTGTTGGATGGAGCCCTGGGCAACCTGGTCTAGTACCAGATGTGGAGGATGGTGGCCCTGCCTGTAGCAGGGGGGTTGGAACTTGATGATCCTTGTGATCCCTTCCAACCCAAGCCATTCTATGATCCTATGATTTATCCCCACTATTCTGGTAGCATTTGGTCTGTTAGATGTGCAAAGGAAGGAAATATATTTCAACAGGCTTCAACTGAGAATAGCTCCTTTTGATGGACAACATCAAGGCAGGAAGTCAAACAGGAGAACCTCTCACCAATTTATTGCCATCACAAGTCAGATGTCTGGATACAAAGCTTGAACTGCTCCAAATATTTCCGTGTGCCAGTTCAACCTATTTGTGCAATGTCACAAAAAATAACCATGCGCTCTGAGCAGCCAGGGTGGAAGGGGAAGAATGACACCAGGGAGCAGAAGACTCCCTTGACATCCACCAGCACGATGAACTGCAATTTGTTAAACTGGTTTTGACAGGTAGAACTGGTACATAAGACACAAAGGAGAGAGGACATCACACCAAAGAGGCCAAATATTGATTGTGACCTTTTACAGAGTAACACTTGCACTGTGCACATACGTTGTCTATGTAGTTAAAAGGCCAAGCCTTGCTGAAGGTATTTTTTTTCCCCTTGCCAAATGTTAATTTGCGCTGAGCAATTCACAGGGACTTTACAAGGATCACAGCCTTCCATAGAAATCTCCTTCATACTTCCACTGAATTGTGAAAAACAGTTTTCATGATTTAAAGAGAGTCATATGGTTTATTTCTTCTGTCTCCGTGCATTTCTAGAGACATCAGAGATGGTTAGGTGATTTTGATGTGTCTCTCCCCTCTCTTTACATTCCTCATGTGTTGCTCATTTACACCATTCCATTTGGGTTACAAGCCATCCTCTGTCATGGCCTGTTTCACGATCCTTAATGCTTCTACTCTGTATGGCTGTTTCACTTCAAAGGGGGTTTCTGTCTCACAGAGGAGAGAAACAAGGGCAACTCCAGACAACGGTGCGCTAAACTACAAAGCTGTTACTCCAGCAGAGGAAAACTTGCCCTGTTTCTATCTGCTACATGAGCTTCTGCAAGCACAGGAGCAGTAAATATTTTCTATTTAAAAAAAAAAAAAACAACACTTTTTTACCTTGCTATCTTGCTCAGCGTTTTGAACGTTGTATATTTGAATTCATTTATCTACAGTGTTTGTTTTGAAGTAATCCATTTGTAAGAAGGAATAGTGGGAAAAACAGGAAAATGGCACACTGAAATAGCAATATGGCACACTGAAACAGGAATATAGCACACTGAAATAGCAATATGGCACACTGAAATAGGAATATGGAATGACCAAAGCTCACAGTGTCTGTGATTAAATGATGGCCATTTAAAAGCCAAGGAAAGAGAACCTTCATACTACAAGGAGGCTCAGTTATCACAGAATTTAGATAACTAAATTAGTAACACAAAGCTTCCCTCCTTTCAATCAAATCTTGCAAACACTTCCATGTAAGCCCCTAATTCATGCTATTTACCAAATTTTTGCACTTTCCTTAGCCATTAACGATGCCCTGACTGTACAGTACCTTCTGATACTGCACTCCTGGATGGAGCTACATCAGATGTAGAAACTCTTTTAGATGATCATAGGAGAAAAATAAAAAAGGAAATACTATGTGAACTCTTGGCACAGTTGCCTCCAAAAATATCTTCCACCACCTATTCCATCCCCCACAGCCTGTCCCCAACCCATCCACACCATGCTTTGCTGCTGCAGAAAGGAGCCTACAACCCGTACTTCTGCCTCTGGGCTTGCCTTCACTTACAGAGCTGACAAAGGAGGCAGGTGAAGAAATTGGGCACTGGGACATGTGATTTTGCCTCTGCTGCTGTCGAGCCTTAGGTCTTCTCACTCGGGTAGACTCTGAAGGACGAGCAAGAAGGCAGGCCTAGGAGGGCCGTGCAGGCAATGCTACCCCAGCCTGCAGCTGTGGGCACAGCGAGCTGGATGCCAGACCTGCAGGACAAGGCCCTTCCAGCAGCCACACCATGCTGCTGACCCAGGGCAAGGTGAATCCTGGCTCTGCTGTGTGACAGCTGGAGCTCCTCCGGCCTCCGTGAGCTGCTGCCCCACTCACATGGAATTTCCATCCGTTAACACTGAGGTGTGTTTTCTCTCGTAGGCGAGTATAGCACTTGCTAACATCACAGGGGCGAGCTGAGCTGCATGTAGGTGTGATTTAATGCTCCTGTGAGTTCTGGCACTCACTCAGCCCCTCATTTGAGAACAGAGACTCAAGTTTTCTCCTTTTGACACTGATGCATCGTGCCTTTGGGACAAAATGTGTGGAAATGGGATCACATGAAAGGAAAAGCACGCAGTTATGAACCAGCTTGAGTTTTTATTTTGTTTAAGCAGAAGGCGATACCTGGAAGTTAAGCAACCCTCTGCATCAATACTATAATCTCTCTCTCTGCACACTGCAACTTGGTGAGCACTGGCTGCTCCAACCCCTAGGTTGTGTGGGGCAGCAGTGGGGTACAGCCCCAGCACAGAGTGGCTGCGTGCAGGAGTGCTGCAGAGCATCGTGCAGAGGGTGTTCGTCCCTGCAGCTCCCCAGGGGTTACAGATTAGGACAAGAGATGCCAGATAATTCCTAAATCTCTCTCTCTTCCACCCCCCAAGCCATTGTGCTTACCGCTGACATTTGTGGAAAGCCAGGTCTGGGAAATGTAAAGATTCGCGTATTGTTTGCGAATCTACCGATTCTGAACAGTAGCCTGCCCTCTATTCATCTAATTTTCTGTAAGCGCACAGGTGTTAGCATCTAAAGCTTGTTTGCACAACCTGTGTGACACCACACCTTCACATCTCTGCCCTCTCTACTCCGCAGCAAAATAAATCATCTGCTCGAAACGTCCCACCTCCGGCTGGAGGCACAGATCGCTGCTGCGCCACAGCTGGCTCCCGCGGCGGAGAAACTTCACACAGCTCTAAGTTACCTTGGCAGCCATGATTTACAACAGTATTCCAGTGAATCTAATCAGAAGTGTGAATACTCCCCTCCTATCTGGCACACATCGTTGGCGTTCTAATTATTCACACATTTTGGCAAGCGTTATGGTGTTCCCCTACCAAGCTCCTAATCCCTGCAGATCAGTTAAAATAAATGAAAGAGAGAATCAAAAGGCACTTAAAAATTCAACGGTTCTCTAAATGGGTTTGAACAGGTTCCAGATTATCAGTGGTTGCAGTTGACTAGCACTTAAAATTAGGCCCTCCCTCTCCTACACACCTCACGTTTCCCTGTTCATATTTAAAGGAACTCTCTGCTATTCCAATTCCTACACGTGCCAAAATGTCTGAGTAAGGAAGGAAATACACGCACAGCGCTTATATTTAGTACACAGTGCAAAACTTGGAGGTTTGGGATCTTGATTTGAAGCTAAGGACTGCAAAGTCTGCGTACAGAATATCTGCAAGAAGAGACTCCCAATCCGTGCAGTGCTGACTCTCAGATTGCTGCCTACAGACTGTCATTTTTGCTGGCTGCCTTTCCAAAAGTCACTTCACACACTGCTACACATAAACTCCCCCCCCCCCAAGCACAAAGCACAGCTCAGCAGCACCTCACCCCTCTGCTGGAGCCGGCGCTATCCCCCTTAGCCTCACCCTCGCAGCCTCTCACTCTTTCCTGCATAAAATTTTCTGCTCCAGCTGCTCTCCGTGACCCAGTAAGCAGAGCTGGGAATAAACTATAACCTCTCCACTTCAGGTAGTTTAGCATTTCGGTCTCAAGCCAGTTTTCTGCTGGACCTACCATCACTCACACACACACACACACACACACACACCCGCACTGTCATACTTTTCTATTTCACTGAGTTATTTTTTTAGCCCGCCATTTATGAGAGAAAAGACCGCTTTATGCTGCGCAGCTCTTTTCCTTCTCCATTACTTGCTCCCAGGTGCCTTGTATAACTGTGATGCTTTTGTTGCAGATTCGGCATCATACCAACAAAAACAGCACCCACACATGTCTATTTGTTAAAGACTCCCAACCGTTTATGTACCTCTGTGTTCTGGGGAAACGCTGAAGAAGTAAAAAATGTTGATGTTTCACACATATGAAATAACATGGGACAGGTCAGCACCTCAAAACGACTCATTTTTAAGGTGTCACCGTGGAAACCAGCCAAGATAAATCTCCACATCACTAACAAAGGTCTTGGAGTGACGCTCATAGTAAAATGCAGAAGTAAAAGGAACAGGAAAACACTAAGAAACACGTGTGAGCCAGACACTAGCAAACAGGATGTTTTCATGCTTCTGTGTAGTCTGCAGCAACGAGAGACTAATTTCTTATCTGGTGTAAATCAATACAGTATCATTAAGCTCATTAGGATTTTGCAGATTTACACTGAATAGAGATCTGTACAGTATTGTTCTCACTTTCAACTCGCTAAGAGAGAAATAGTTGGTCATGTGTCAACAGCACTGCAGTTCTAGAGGCCAGGAAAGGAAGAAAGCAAAAAACCTGAAAAATGGGAAGTCACAAAGAGGGTAAAAAGTTGAGTGAAAAATGACATGTGGTATCTGGGAGCCTCTCCCATATGCACGACTTTCCTCAGAACCATGCTAGGACTGCCCTTTTGTCTGGCAGTTCTGGTTGAACGCATCTGCACAACAAAAAGTTGCACATGCAAATGCAACACTTTGAATCTTTGCAAACCAGATTGAAAGGTCATGAGTATATCCGTAGGTATGCGCAAGTTACTTTATCGTGAGGTCAAATACTGTTGGCTACACCTAACCTTCAGGTTTCCACGTACAGATTTCACTCAGTCATTTTTAACATTTTTTTAATATTCATCAGAGGTCAGAGGATCGTTGTGTTAGGCACTGTGTAGTTGAAGCATTCAAGAAGAAGCTCTAGGCACTGACGACTTTATAGATAAGGGCCTCAAAATAACGTGGCTTGTATGAGACCTACATCCCCACATCCAAGACAGTCCATCAGGCTCAAGTCTAGTTTTATTTGCAGGATCCAGGCTGCCTTTAATGAGAAAAAAAAGCCAGGGAGTGACATGGGGACGACAAGGAAGAACTGACAATGGTTACAGGTAAAGCACACAGAGGGAGAAAGCTCCTGTTACTGCTATCTAAAGGCTCTGTCTTTGTGGTTTTATTCAAGTACAATATCCCACTGATTTAAAGCAGACTGCTTTTGTAAAGAAAGTAGTTTTTTTTTTGGTCTTCAAAACCAGATTACATTATTTGTCCTCTTGCAGCTTGCATAAGGCCAGCAAAAAACCCATGAAGCTGGTGTACATTCCACCTTGTGTGCTCTGGCTAATACAAAAGCATGTGATTGTGTGTCCACAGATCTGGTCTGAATTACTGCAGAACAACATTCCTCATTTATGAGCACAGTCAAAACATTAAGGAGATTTAAATTCTCTTTTTAAGCTGCACTCAATTTTAGTAGTAATCTTTTTGGAAGGATTTTTTTTTTTTAAAGATTATTAGCCACAGAATGAAATTATCTAAAACACATCTGTATTAAGATTGAACCTAAATAGATTTTTCAATAAGATATATTAACGACTTGCATTTATATGGCAGCTCAAAGTGCTTCACAAATATTGATGAATTAAAGCCTCATGACAGGCTTGCAAGCAGGACAATGTTAACACATCCTATTTACAGATGGAACTGTAAACTCTGTCAAGAGATATTCAGAGATTAAATGATTTGCTTAGGGTCAGAAAGTCACGAGTAGCACTCTAGAGTCACATGCTGCTACTCCGGTCAAAACACGGTATTCACATTATGAGTGATCAGCCACAAATGCAAACATTCATAAACCCTGACTTTACTCTGTGAGATAACTATGGTATTTACTGGCTACGAGAACAGAAGTTCTGGTCTTATTTTTCCTCATTAAATCCTATTCAGTTTGCAAGCAAGACATAAGTAAACATGATAAAGAAAGAAATAAATACATAAATGTTGCCCACTGAAGGGCAGTTTGCTTTATTTATATTTTCTATGCCAGAAACAATGGTGGTCTATTATATGTCCTTCAGTATAATAAATGAATGTAAACTGAGAAGATCTAAGGCTCATAACGGATAATAGTTTGTACCTTTAGTGTCTTAAAGCAAGGCAACTTGATACCATAAACGATTCCTTGTCTAGCAATAACGTTACACTGTATGTTTTCAGGGAGAAAATGGAAGAGATGGGGGAAGAAAAAAAAAATCCTATGTCATTTGACTAACACCACAGGAGTTACTCAAATGCATTCATTAGACACATTGTGATGTATGGCGAGTTTGTGGGATTCTGGAATTTCTTTCAGTGGTTTACAAACAAAAGTGTATAACTGGACGGGACATAGGGTATTTCCACCACATCTGTGCTTCTGTATTGGATGTTTCTTACCCAAGACTCCATCATCTACATTTACTTTGCTTAGCTGTTGGTTTTTTTTGGTTGTCTGTGCTCATCCTGATGCATTTCTAAATGGCTATAGTTAGTAGTGAAGGCTTAAATGGCTGAAGGCTTCTCCTGGGAAGAACATGAGTGCCACGCTCATAAAACAGCACAAGAGCTTGCACCACTCTCCCCCATTATGTGCCTCATAAAGGCAAAGGACATTAATACAAAGGGAAAGAAAATCAAAGCTTGGCACGTAAAAGCAAACTTGAGAATGACTGACACGAATCCTGGCCTGGTGTAAGCTGCAGGAGGAAACCACACAAATGGACCATATGGATGAATCTAGAACCGTGCTGCTCAGTGTCATCTTTACCATTTACAGAGCCTACGTGAAATCATGGCAGCACATGCACTATTATCTGGAAGCAACGTAACACAAACAAGCACAAAAAAGACAAAGGCTCTTCCTTACAAAACCATTTTCTATGGAGAGACCAAGGGAGATGCGTTTGCATGCTGCCTCTTGCAGACCGCCCAATTTAAAGCAGCACAGTGGATTTCTCCATATGGCTTGGTCACAACACAGAATCAGATTCTAAGATACTGGGAGAGAAACGTGCTCACTAATCTCTCCACATCTCATGGAGGACAGTTAAAATTGAACCTCTCTCTGACTTTACAAGGGCAACTCTGCTGTCACAGAACTCGTACTGTGTAGCAGCAGCCGTCCAAACTCTCTCTCAGGCACAGCTTTGTGAACGACCATCAGTGGAAGAATCCCTTCATCTGTCACACCAGTGGTGTCTAACCACTCTGTGCTACACAAATGGGCTTGATCACAGGCCTGGCCGTACTTTTTGATAGAAGCTGCAGTTTTAAAACACTACTTGCCTTTTAGCATATGTGGGATTTTCTTTTCTTCTTTTTTAACTTAGCAAATGCCATGGTGCACTCTCATTTTCAATTTTAATAGCTAAAGATATGCACGCAAAAAGCATCCTAATTACTGCTTTCCTGGCAGACGCAGCCATTTCCTTGGGTTTTTATTGCCATTAGTTTTCCTCACCGATTTATCCTTAGCTACTCTCTTTGCATCTTCCTCGCCTCCCCTGAGCCCTTTCCTCCTCGCTTCTCAAGACTTGTCAGCACGCCTCCAATCCCCAGGAGAGATTGAAGGCCTTGTAAAACCCACTGCGCAAACAAGCATTCCTGTTCATTTATCACATTTAGCATGCGCACTTCCACACTCATCAAAACCAAGCCTGAGCTCGCTAAGTCATTTCCCTCTCCCAATTACAAATTAGTCCATTAGGCTGTCTGCAGTAGGCCCTCTGTTGCATCTTGGTAATGGCTTCTGAGATTTCCATCATAATCGTAATGGCTCCCTGTGCAGCCATGAGGGCAGATGGAGGCCGCTCGTGGGTAATGAGGTATCACACACTACCAAAGGGCACAGCTCTGGGCTCATTATTTAGTCTTGGCTGTTTTGTGAAAACAACAACAAAGGTAAAATGCTGAAGGGAACACTTTAGCATATTAAATTAACACTTCTTGAAATTTCTCTCTGTAAACATGCCATATTTTTTCTTTATGAAACATCTCATGTGTCTGAGCATGCGACTTGAGGGAGGAGGGGACGGAGCTGTGGTGCCGGTGCTGCCACGTCCTCCCCACATCCCCAAATCCTCTCCTGTGGGAGCTGCAGGAGCTGGGGGAATGTGGCAGTGTCTGGGAGCCAGGCAGGCTGTGGGGCTGACGGTGGCCTCAATGTGTTTGGCCCTACAGTCCAGCCTAGGGACCTGCTTGGCCCTGACCGTGCTACCTGAGCTGTCTCTGAAGACATCTCCAAGGGTTGTGCCCAGCAGTGACGTGCACGTGTTGAACACAGAACCACAGAATGGCTTCGGTTGGAAAGAACCTTAAAGATCATCCAGTTCCAACCCCTGCCATGAGCTGGCTGCCCCCACCAGCTCAGGCTGCCCCGGGCCCATCCTTGGGCACCTCCAGGGATGGTGCACCCACAGCTCTGGGCAGCAGTGCCAGTGCCTCATCGCCTCCTGAGTAAAGAATTTTTTCCTAACATCTAACCTAAATATCCCCACTTTAAGTTTAAAACCATTCCCCCTTGTCCTATCACTACCAGACTGTGTAAGAAGTCAGTCCCCTTACTGGTTATAAGCTGCCATCAAGTACTGGAAAGCTGCAAAGAGGTCCAGTTCCTCATTGTGGAGACCTGGCAATTTGGCTGCTTCTTTCCCCAAAACAGACCTGAGCTGGACACTGTGATAACCCCTGATGAAGAGCCCTGCGGCCGCCATCCCAGCACTGGCGGAGGCCGGTCTGGCAGCTAAGCTGCTCATCCCACAGACAGAAACCATGCTTAAGACGAGAAGGTTAAAATCAATATCAATTAGACACTCTTTGAAATTGCTGCTCTCTTTAGATTTTGCGTATTGGATGTGAACTATTGCTAATTTGCCTTTGCTCCCGGCGGAGCAATAGCGTTCACGATATCAGATACTGCTGCACTCTGGAAGTAAGGGTAGTCAGAAGCAAGGCTCTCCTTGCAGCTGAGCTTAATTTGTTTTCCCTGTGGGTTTGCAGGCCTCTTTTGTCTCTTCTTTTATCCCTCTAAAATCATGAGCATACAAACAGGGTCATTGTAGTGCCTGAGCCAACATGGAGGGAGGAGAGAACAGGGGACGAGCATGGTCAGGGGATGGAAGTATCCATCCCATTCCCTCACACAAATTTAAGCACAGCCAGAAGAGTAAAGCTGCAGGAGAATCACAGCAAAATACATGTCTTTATGGGGTTTACCTGCCTCCAGCTCTGGGCAGCACCTCCAGATCCCTTCCCAAACGCCGTGCTGGAGCCAGCGCCGAGTCACATCCCAAGATGCAGGATAGTGAGCCCATATCAAAAACATGTTCCACATCGGAAATACTGCTTGTTGCAGGAGAAGAAAGACAGCCAGAGCAGTGATTCTTGGAGATAAGAGGACTGCAAACACAAAGTTAGCAGGTGGATTGCTATCCAACTCTGCTTTGGCGAGCAGTAAAACACAAATTTATGAGCTGGGTTTTGTTAAAGTTGGATATGGATTTTTGAAAATGAAAAGGATGGATGGGGGGATGGCAGTGAGACATTTAATCAATGTCATAAAAATGTAACATTCATTGGTCTCCTAAAATGAAATTAATAATCTGTGTAGAAGTATCATTAGAAGCTAAGTGACGTTTTTAGGCTTTGATTTGTAAGTTGTAACAAATCTTACTTCCACATATTTCAAACATTCTTAGTGATATCCATCTTTATTAAAACATACCAAAACCTCTTCACCTCAGCTAGAGTGGCCCATCAAGCATTTTTCCCCCAGCATAATATTCTTAACTAAAAAGATACATTATCAGGCACAGACTTTCAAATAATGAAGGCAGGAAGAGACATGCTCCGTACCGTATTCAAATTAAATCAGGGATTTCAATACTCCCTGATTATCAGGGAGTCTTGTCTTTCACTAATAAATTTCTCCTTCATCTCAGGCACAGGCTTTCTAAGCTCCCTCTGAACTGATCAGATGTTTCATTGTATGCAGAAGCGTGAAAATAAGTTGTGTGCATGCGGGGAGGAGGAGCGCACCTTAAAAATTAGGGAAGTCTGCTAGATAAATGATGGGAAATATTACATAAAAATGCAGCCTTATAGGAACACAAATCTGATTTACATGCCCTGCTGAATTTAGAAGGATTTGGGGGAAGGAGTAGCTAATATACTAAGGCTTATTCTCCTCACATTTAATGTCAAGGTATTTCGCATCAAAGTATTTCCATACATTTAAATGGAGCTACCTTTGATTTGCACCAGCTAAGAGAAATGAGAAGCTGTCTCACAGATCTGGGATTACCCCACATCATCTCTTGTACAGAAGGGGAGGTGACATGTCTCCTCTCCCCTCTCTACCCTCCCTTTGCCTTTCAAAACATATGGCAAAAGGGCACCAGGATAGATTTTTATTTTTTTAATTAGCAACAGGGTCACAATCAACCTGCGCAACCGGGAGAGCGCATCTTTTCTTTGCAGATCTCTGTCAGACATATTCTAATTAAGCTGTTTCTGTTTCCATTATGAGGAAGATGACGGCAGGGAAAAGTTGGTGGGAGTTATCGCTGTGCACGTTCGGAAGTTACAGAGATAAAAGATAACCCCGTGTTGTGGCTGTGACAACAATAACACATCGAGTCTCCTGCTGAGACCCAGCGCTGGAGCTTGGCGGATCGTCCTTGCCTCAAAGAGAATACAGCACGAACAGAGAGGAGAGATAAAGCTGGTATCACAATCCTATCAGCAAACGGAAACTGAGGCACAGAGAGACGCGACTCGTTGCCCAATATTACAAAGCTGCTCTATATCAAAACCAAGTGTCGCACCTAATTCTCCAAAGTCCCAGTTAAGTGCCTTAATCAAAAATTGCTTCAGGGCCTAGAGAGAATTGTCCTTTAGATTAATTATCCTTTACATTGAAGAGTGACTAGGAAAGTAGTTCTTGTTTTACTACTAGGCCAACTTCCAAAGGGTCCTGCTGAACAAAACATTCAAAACTTCACAAGGGATTTTTGACCGATTTTGTTACCACCTTTGATTCTAATTGCGTTACTCCATAATTGCTCTGCTACGTGAGAACAGGACACATTTATTTATAAGCTGTACAGGCTTCATTTCTGCATAGCAGGGAACTCGGTGACACTTATCACCATTCTGATGTCCTTTTGTCACCTAACCCAATTCTAATTCAAAGACACAATTTAAAATAAAATCTCTCCTATCAGCAATCACATGAAATTCCTGACCATTTCCAAATATCAAGATGATATTTTTACACTTGCCCAAGGGCTTTGGACTCCCAAGGTTCATTAAGAATGGCTCAGGCTGCAGATCTGCAGCTTTGGACATAATGAGTCTAGAGTCTCTTTGTTTGGAATTATTTTTCCCGAGGGAGAAAATTACACACAGCGGTATACATGGACGCATATATAAATCACTTTCAAAACTTTCCCATCTAGAAAGCCTCAGACTTCCCATAGTTACTTCTCTTCACAGCTTTGGGTGGACTCACACGGCCACATCAGGAATGTCACAGATAACAGAGTGAATGGACACGCACCAATATCACAATGTCAGAAAGCGCACGCAGGTGCCCTACGTCATTCTCTACCTTTGAAGCACCACCTATTGACAGGTATTGAGAATAACTGCTGGGTATTTCACACTACGTTCCCTCATTGCAATTTTTGAATACTTTGTTTTCCACTGAAATTATTTAATTAAAAGAAAAAACAAAGGCCCCTCCCTTTGAGAAGGTTAGGTCTTTGCTCAAGCCCACAGATTTTAACCTCATAAATATTCCCAGCTATAAGATCTTATTAAGAAGGTATGTCTCCCAAGAGCATAAAACCATCAAGCTGTAAATTTTATTTAATTTCCCATGAGATTTCCTAGCCTCATACATATAATTAGAGTGCAGTATAGAGCACTTTTTGTGTTTTGTCAATAAATCACTAGGGAACAATCAACGTTTAAGAGGACAAGCTTTAATGATTTTTCAGACCCCTAAGCAATCATGCCTGCTACAGTGGCAAGCTGGTCTTTAACTTTCTCTAACTAGGATTGTGGACTGTAATGTTAGATAGGGTCCCAAACACTTAATCCTATTAGACTCCGCAGCCCAGACAATCATAGCGTATACCCCAGGGACATATTGATTTTGATTTGGTTGACAGATAAGACGAGCCAAGCTACTGTAGGCTATGCTTTATTAAGTGTTTACAAATTAAATATCTTAAGGTCTGTAACAAGCACAACTCTGCCACAGAGCCAACTGCAGATTTGCAATTACCTGTGCAGATAGACAAGAGATGACTCTCCATCCATCACTGAGAGCACATCTTACAGTATCAGCAGCATCAAGGGCAGCCAGTCAAGAGGCACTCCCCTGTTCCTCATCCAAGAAGGTGAAAGGCTCTATTGTCTGTACTTCAGTACAGCCTCTTGAGAAACCAAAGTCTTCTCATAAGACTTTTGCTTGTGGTAATAATCTTAGGAACGTCACTTAGGAGGAACTCATCAGGGTATAGTTCAGAACTGAGCCACAACAGAAATGTTTTGTATTTTTAAAAAGTCAACACCTTCTTCATTTACTTGCCCTCACTATTCTTTATCTTAACTCACGAATGGAGTATTTTTTTCACAGCCCATAATTTCTATATTGCTACCACAGCATTCATTTGTTCTGTCTAATTTAGCCTTCTCGGGTACTCTTGGAAATTCCTCAGCGCGCAGCGTGGACAAAGATAAACCTTTCTTTCATATGCAGATTGTCTGTGACTTTTGGAAAGACAATCTCATTCTCTTATTACAAAAAACATTAGCTATTGTGGATGATTTAAAGATAAAATGCACACAATCAAATTCTTTCTTGCATGCAACCCGTAAAATAACTTTTACACCTGGGAAAGCTCAATGACTCTATTTCTGATTTGGCAGTATTTTACCCTTGACTTTGCACTGATGTCAATGACAGAAGGAAGAGAAAAAACCTGTAGAGAATTGGATGCAAAGATTTCATAAATATAACAAAAGGAAATACCTGGAAGAGAAAATGCCTTCCCGAACCACATAATGCACAGCAGTATACAGAACTACTTGGGTCAACAGATTGGATGGCATTTCTGTACTTTGAATTACCCTTGTGATCTCAAGTGGAAACCATCTTATAGGCACTGAATGCACATTAAACACTTGAGCTTTTCGTCGTATAATTTGATAATCACACCAACTACACTATCAGGCAAAAGTCTCCCAAGTACTTTAAATATGTTAATGAACCAAGATTTTATCTATAGTCTTATACAGCTTGCACAAATCTATAAATAGGCTTATCTCAGGGTTATTGCTGTTATAAATTAATTATGGAAATGTCAACCAAATCAGGTACATGCCAAAGGAGTAATGGGGAGAGCAGTGATTTGCAACAGAAGATTCAGATACCGGGTGACCTGCACGAAGGGTTCACAGCCCCTGGCAGCAGTCCACAAGCTTCAGGGGAATTTAACCTTGAAGAATACACTTAAAATTGGTTTTCATATGAGTAATTGACAGTGGCCGAAGAAGTGAACTGAGTTAGGGAAGAGTTATTGCACTGTTTTCTTTTGAGATCTCATTCCTTAAGCCGCAATTGCTTATTTGCAATTTGACCAGGAGCTGCAGATTAGAGAGTCTGACTTCTTCAATTTTGTATTTGTTTGGAGGTTTTCTCAGGGGAGGAAATGTAAGGGGATGGAGTTTAAGGGCCTCGATGTAAATTAATTACCTTTAGTGAACTATGTCAAATATATGTCTAGAAATGAAAGACTACTATTTAAAAGGAAAATCCCAATCCAATCAAAGTTTTTCTCCCACTTCAGTTTGAAGATCTATTTGTTTTTAATGTTTCCAAGAGAAGTATGAGACTCCTGAATCTTTAAAGCAACTTCAGGTGTGCATCTCTACACTTACAGTAAATCTGAACCAAATGGCACTCTAAGAAGGTTGAGAGATGAACCGGAGCACAACTACTACTCAGATCCTAATTGCCATTTTACTTCTACTATGTATTCTACATTTATACTATGAACTCTGGCTGTGGATAAGGACTCTTAATACATCAGCTGCTTTACAAACTGAACAAAAAGACGGCCCATGCCCCAAACAGCTACTATTCAAAAAGAAATACTCTTTATCTTCCACAGTTTATGCCTATCATTTTTATTCAATCTGAAGACATTTTTAGAAGATTTTTTTATTACTGTTTCTTCTTATCATTCTTATTATAGGTTGATATCATTATTGAGGAACCGATAAAGCAAAAAGTAGGGCATCAGTGAATTAAACAACATTATTCTGTACTAGCAATGCTGAACCTAAGATGCACGTTAAAAATCCATGTATGTTCTGTCAGTTTATAAAAAGTTCAATGTAAGGCGCTGTTGACTGTAGAGCTAAAAAAGAGAAAAGAAAAAAATAAAGCATCACTTGTACAGTGATTAGTATTGGCAGTGTTTGGGTCTCTAGTCCTATTCTGCTATAGTCAATCTAAAGTTATTACAGAACTCATCCCAAAGAACTTGCAAAAAGCAGAATCTCCTTCACAAGGAATTTAGATATTCTTCTGAGTAACAGAATTCTGGCTCTCAGCTAGGATCCACTCCTGTGTGACTGAAATATAAATACATTTTTGAAAGAGGCTGCTTCCAGAATATCAAATAATCTCAGGATGCTTATAGATGCTTTATTCTTCTGCTACATCAAAATAAATGGATTAAACAAAATGCTTTCTATTGCTAGCTAGGACATGGTACACCAGCCGGTCAAATACAGATCTGATTGCAATCATCACTGGGCCTTGGGATCTCCAGGCTACATTATTACAGTTCTCTATTCCTAGACAGGAGCTACAGATAGTGGCCACTGCAACGTTCTGTTCTCATAATCAGATCAACCATCGCTCAGGTTGGTTCCTGTCTCATTATTGCAGCCCACCTCAAATATCAGGAATCAATCAAAGTCTCAGACTGCAAGTCTCAAGGTACTATACAGAAATGATCAAATTGCTAAGGGAGTTACCTCTCTCTGCTGGAGAAAAACACCTCTGCCAAGCTGAGAGAGTCTCTTGGAATATCAGTATTAAAGAAGAAAGTATCTGGGAGGACTGTGATTCTCTATGTAACACTCCTAGTGCCACAACCCACAAGTGGTAAGACAGAACATGTGAAGAACTTGATATCTCACAGTGAGATTGAATTTCTTCCTTTTAAAACTCTAATGAATACATGGATGATAAGACATGAAAGAAAGAAACTGAATGAAACAAAAACTGTTCCACTGCCAGAAGGCCAAAATGGAAAGTCAATGATTGGCCATGTCTGGACAGTTTCTTTTTGGACTGAATTCTCCTCAGTGCCAAAGGAGCAGTGAATAGTCTACACATTATTTAAACACACATTCAACCTGTGAACTGTGGTGGCAATAAAATAACAGGGCGTGTTTCTTTGCTGGCCCTCTGCACTGGGAGAACTTCAACCATCCCACATGGTTCTTCTTACAAGATCCAAGTGCCATACTCTGGTGTGAACACGAGAACTGCAGAAGCTACATAAAACTACTGAACATATTGTGAAATTGGGAGCTACAGTGTCTGCTACTCGTCCCTTGCATCAAAAACGTAAAGTTCTATTGCACAAATTAAATTCAAATCCACCACGTACTTAATTTTCTGATTAAATACTGGACTTCAGTTTACATGCGACAATTTTCACAAGATGAAGGAAGTTTGGTTTTAAGTATTTTGATCAAATACTAAATATTTCCTGCAAAGTAACTATGCTTTATAAATACACCTCCTGGTTCTCCTGCAGGAGGGTGTTGCAGACTGTCATCTAAATTAAACTTTCAAAAGAAATCTGCATAAAACTTGTGCAGTTCTACCAGCAACAGCACAGGATTCATGAAATAAAACAACCAACTTCTGGTTACCTTGTTCTGACTTGTGTTTTATACAGTAAAATGGTCAACCTTTCACTCAACTGTTACACATTTCTTTTTCTGAGATGCCTACAAACCTTCAAGTAAAATTCCAAACTATTTATATGTCTCACAAGAGGCATTACCAGCATCGTATGTGCAGCTCTCAAATCACATTATAATTTCTAGCAGTGTCACAGTATTTGTGGAGGCCGGCGTGGAAGGCAGCATTATACTGTGCTGTGAACATTTTCCATAACCTCCTGCCATAGATATGCGATGCAGGTTCCAACTTGTTGCTGTCCTGGCAGCTGCGTGTCTGTACTCTTATGGAAAGCATTTAGAGAATAACTGGCGATGGAGGATTCAAGGAGCCTGGAAATATAGATTAAAATATCACCTCATACTCATGATCTTTCCATTTACTGCTCCTAAAATTTTAACTAGGTTGAACTCTGCAGACATACCCATGGAGAAATGGTGTGGAGATTGATCAAACTCCATTCCCGATGACCTGGTCAAAACTACTGCTCATAAACAGAGCAGGGATTTGCTAACTATGCAGCTTCGGGGCCAAGCCATTATGGCTTATTCAAAACAGGCTAACAAGTACTCTGGTTACACGCTGGAATTCATAAAACTTTTCAAAGTGTTATATTGGTCTTGTAAAAGTGGAATGTGTGTGTAGTATATTCTAAAGACTTTTAAACGTTAAGTATTTCACATAAGGCTATGGAAAAAGCTTGTCTTCCCCTCTCTGTTTTGGCATTAAATGCTGTTCACAGATAATGAAAAGCAGAGAAGTACAGGCCTGCATACCTAGGCCATCAAACTGCATCAAGACAAAAGATCAGCATGAGGTTGGGGAGAACGATCTTAGCACAAACCTCATACCCAGCAGAGAGTGGTAGAAACTATAGAACTCAATTAATAACATCCAGGTCCTGATCCAAACCCTGTGACGACGTTAAAAACATTTTTTTTTCTGGGCTTTGGATCAGGTTTCCAGCATGTACAATTATGCTTATGCTGTTTGAGAACATGCTGAGTGGTTAATATTGCTACTGACCTGGCTGGTGTAGAGGAAGAAATGACCCAGAACCTTCTTAAAACTGGGGCTTGAGTGGTGGTTAAAGACTTCTGAAACAGAAAGGAGCTTTCTGTATCTGAAGAGTAAGGGAGGATCCCATGGACATGCTGTTTACCCAGGCTAGGACCGGACTGAATCCTCTTAATTCTTTTCTGTAAACTACAAGTGAATCTCTTTCCCTTACGACTCCAGAATAGGAGGAAAAATTGAATGAATACACACGAATGTGGAATAAGGGTAGATTCTGTGCTATCGCACCGTTATAAATAAGTTGGTCAAGACAGACTTAAAACCGGTATTTTCCATAAAAATTTAGACTGTGCCATCTCTGACAAAATACATCTCACTGTCAATTAGGTCTTACCAGCAGCTCTAAAGGAATCTAGAATAATGAAATGCAGACATTCCTTCATAAAAGCTGTCCTGGGCCAGAACAAAAGAGACCAAGATGCAGAGTGAAAAGACAAGGGCAAGCCAACAGCCATCACGCCCTACCTGAGGAGCCAGTCTGTCTATAGACACATACACGCATCCTGTAAATGGGAGAAGATGGATTTCATGCTCAACAGGTTCATAAGGACATTTTATTCCTTCCATTCCCCTAAAAGTCACAGACAGTGCTGTGCTGCAACTGGCCAACCATGTTCTAATTAAGCAGGAGTAGTTGCAGCACAGACTGTTTCCTGGGGATTAATGACCAACAGAGAAGCAGTTGACGATCTGAGGCCCATTAATGCCAGTTAGTCATTAATCCCCAGCTATATCCTGCATCTACATCATTACAGATATTGCTGGATTGGGGTACAGGTTTCTTGTGTGGATACATATTATTTGCTTGAGCGCTTGATGTTGTTGTTGCAAGGCTTTAATATTGCATATAAGCTGAGGGAGAAAAGGGAGGAAGTAACATTTCTCATTATGAAGGTTTAAGACTCTGAACACCAAACTTCCTCTCTGAGTTCAGATAAGCCTCCTAATCTCTCTGCAACTAAATCACATCACCTTGAAAGGGAAAAAAAAAAGACTACCCATTTATGAGACAAGCAAATAAATCATCAGAAATGTAAGCTTCCACTTGTCAGAGTACCACACCATACACGACAGAAATTATTTAAAAAATAATAAGAAGAAAAAAGTTGAGAAGCTGGAATGGATAATGCAGAGCAAAACAGAGAAAGCCACATTACATCCTCTGAGGTTTGCTGCCCTATGGGTTGTGCAACCAGCCCAACTGAGACTGGTCTCCCATGGTGCTGGCAGGCAGAATCAGCCTGGGAAGACAGGGAGGAGCAGCAGACCATGGGTGCTTTGGAAGCAGTGCAGATAAGCCAGCAGCACAGCTTCCCTTTGGACAAAGCACACATGGGATGTCCCAGCTTGAGCCTCATGACTCCTTCATTGCCAAAAATCTCTCTCACTGAATTAAGAGTTAATTAGGGCCAGGTTTATGCTCACTACAGGACATCAAGAGCTGAGGCTAGTTCCAGCTAATCGGTCTGCCTGTATAAAATTGTTATTATTATTAGTTCCGCCACGATTACTTCTAATGCGTAACAGCCCCTCCATGCTCTGAGCTATATCCTTGTCTCACTGTTGCCTGTTAATATCTTTTGCAAATGAGACTTCGCCTGTTGGAGGAGCCTGACACTCCTTTTTCACTCACTTGCCTTTCCCTGTCACTGAAGAATACATTCTTTCCTGTAAAAATCCTAACAATAATCCAAGTTATACATTGATTAGACAATCCTCGGCCAGGCATTGGAGGAGGAGAATAACTAGCAACCATTTTATCTGTAAAATAAGTATATCTGTTAACTCCAGCACACAGGCTGTGATTTACTTTAATTAGTATATTAGAAAGAGAAATACATGAAAGAGCAGTATCACACACTAGATTACGCTACGATTGCACCAAGGAGTGCTGCACACAGTTGATTAAAATGCTCCTTCACATAGAGGCATTGTTCTCATCCATTTGGCCAAATCAGTGCAAGAGCAGGTAATAAGATGTGCAGGTGTAAATTGCCCACAGCACTCAGGTGTGCAGACATTCATCTCATAAAATGATATTCACAATAGTAAAAAAAAATAAAATCCAATTAGTGTCTAAAAATCCCAAGACATGATACTACTTGGGGGGAGGAGGGAAAAAATCCCCTCTGAGGTTTGATACTTTGACAACCAACAGGTAATACCTTGCTTTTATTGTCTACACAGTAACAGGAAAGAGCAAGGTGTGAGGACATCTCAGAGAGCTGCTTTACAATAGGACTAAGGCCCTGCGGCAGGACCTGCACCTCCCATTTACCACCTCTGTGCTCACTGATTGCAATGGCAGCACCTGTTCCTCCTCTGGACAACATGAATTCCTCCCGTGAGCAGGCTGCACAGTGTGCAGTGCTGAAATCCCATGCTTTGGAGGAAATGAGGACCATGCAGACAACTCCTACCAGAGTTGACCAGTTGAAAATTCATAGGGGAATTTCCTCCTGGATCCTCTTTGGAAGGGTTCATTTCCAGTTTGTTATTAATCTTCCCATCCTTCTCCAGATGAGACAGAGCTTCAGACCAGTAACTAGCTCCTCCAAACACAACTACAAGGGGCTCCTTGGCTTAGCTGTCACACTATGGCCCATTGTAACTCACCCAGCAGCCTGCATCTGCAAGATGAGTTGGAGGAATGTGGGCATCTCACGCATTCTTAAGAGGAAGGACCAATGTCAGGAGATATTTAAACAACTTTGGCATCTTACATCTTTGTGATAGGTTGCCCAGAGAGGCAGGGGATGCCTCATCCCTGGAGACACCCAAGGTCAGGCTGGAGGGGCTCTAAGCACCTGATGGAGTTGTGGGTGTCTGTTCATTGCAGGGAGTTGGACCAGATGGCCTTTAAGGGTCCCTTCCAACTTCTGATTCTATGCTCTTAGCACACGTGTAAAACCAGCTCCTCTCTACTGGTGCCTGTGGCTCACGTGAAATGTGAATGTCAGCAGGACGCTGTGATTTCCCCCCTGCTCGCCCTGCCCCCATGCACTTGCTCCATTGCCTTCTGCCTGGCTCCACACAATCTGCTCTTCAGAGCTTGACGAGAGCCCTGGGGCACAGCCCATGAGCTGCTGCTATGCTCCTGGTATGCAGCAGAGTGGGTTTTTTTCCTGTTTTATTCCCTGAGTCTAACAGAGATAGAAGCTGTCAGGTGGGAGAGTGTCTGGAAGTGAGAGCCATAAAGGCATTTTAAAATATCTTCTGTGGTTTTGAAGTGGGGTTTTCTGTGCATGTACCAAGCTTATTTCACCTAGACATCCCTTTAGCTCATCCGCGTAAAAAGAGAACCCATAACTACTAGTCCTGGTGTGGTTTATTATTAACAGTACCTAATCCCAATGCAATTCATGCTTAGAAACCAGCTTACTTCCAGACTTTTTTGGTTCTTGCTACGTTTTAGATTAATCCACCAGGTATGACAGCCAGCCACCTACCCAGAGCACCATGTTGTTAGGAAAAATAAGGAGTTCCTATGAGATTTTCCCCTCGTTAATTTATTGCACAAAGACAGAGGAACTCCTGGGATGGGCTGCACGTGTGGGATGGGCAGGGAGTGACTGCGTGTCCCTGCAGTGTGGTACAGAGGAGGGCAGCTGCTGTACTGAGGTCCCTCTATGGGCACTACTGCGACAGCCCTGCTGTAGGAGAGCACCCAAACCTGCCACGGGTTCTTGATTTCAGTGGGAGAAATGCACTGGGGAGAGGGCTTGCTTGGAAGAGAATGTCATTAGCAGCTGACTCGTCGCACCTCTGCCCTTTGCAGGAGAGCAGGAAATTATCCCCAGGAGCATCTCCATGGCGCAGAGCCTGGTGGCACATTCCACCTCATGCGTATCTTGTTTATTCTAAGAGGAGCTACAAATCTGTCGAGTGAGCATTTTGTTTTGATTAAAAATTAATAGCTGCTTTTGACCCAGGTGGATTAATTTCACTTTCACCGAGTATCAAGTTAATTGACACAAACTACTGTCAGGTGAAAGAACCAATTAACAAACTGTGAGGAGGACTCCTCTCGCTCTCTTCCCCCCCCCCCACCTCCCCCAAATGTTGTTTTGATTGAAGTTTCTTTTTAATAGAAAATTTCATCTCAGCAGAATGAGATTAATTACTTAACAAACAGGAATAAAAGAAAGTGGAGGGCGGGGGCAGTGGAGAGTTTGCTCCATGCATGCCCAGTGTTGGTTGGCAATGTGCTCCTGGCTCTTCTCACCAATTAACTGCTATTTCCAGGACCATCAGGGTGCAGAGCATGGTTCTAGTTTGGCAAAGATTTTTGATAAGGACCCTGGCACATGACAGCAAGGTCACTCAAATAAAGGGCAGGCAGGATCCATCCAGAGCACGTAACAAAGCAGCACACAATACAGCAGCGAGAGCCACAAAAATATCTCCTGAGCTCAATTTTTATATTTAAATTGGAAGTTTTCTATTTCTATTATGAATAGGATCATGTGTTAGCCTAGGAAAATCAAAGTAGTTCCTTATTTAATGCCTGCTAAATGTAAGCCAGCCCAGCCTTTGCTGGTTGAGCTTTATGGATTGCTTCTCAAGCCTGGAACACGGCACGCTGGCAGCAAGAGTGAGCGTTTGGCCGGGGGCTCAAGCAGCCAGACATGACCTCGATCAGCATCCCTTCCAGTTTACGTTTTGTCAGCATGGCTATTAGGAACTCAGGGGTACATTTTCTATAGGCCAAGTGACTTATGGTCCCAAGTATCATTTTCAAACTGTCTTGTGCAGAAAGGAAGAGGCATATAAAGCAAGTTAGGCATGCAACTCCTATTACAATCAAAACAAGTTGGCTGCCTGATTCACTTATGTCCTTCTGAAAATCCCATAAGAAGCCCATTTGCATCTTCAGGCATCCAAATGCCATCTACATAGGAATTCATGTAATTTGGACAGCTACACATCTATGTCTATTTCGAAAATTAAACATTGTCTCCTAGAGAGTCTGGCTGACTTTGGAAATCTATTCCAAACTGCTAACACTGTGGCTTAAGTTTTATTATAGAAGTTGCTTAAGTAGGCAAATATTTTCATTTATAACTTTTTTTTTCCCTTCACTTACAGAAGCCATTTTTTTTAGCACTTCATTTGTCCTCCTGAGACTGTTTGTTCAAATCATTCTTTTTTTTTTTTTTTTTCATCTGTCGCCGCTATTCTACCCCAGGGATCAGCTACAAGCTTCTCCCATTATTATTTTTTTATTCAAAGAAACAGCTAGAAAATACATTATGGGAGAGAGGAAGAAGGAGGAAAGGAGAGAGGGAGGTGGAGGAAAGAAAGATTTCTCCCAGATATCAGGAGACAGCTGGCCTATTTTTAATGGAACTTTGTCTACTTTCCTGTACATTTGTAAACCATTCTCAAACGTTCTTTTACCACCCCCTGATAACGACGTGTACTTTTACAGAAGGGAGATCATATTCAGTCTGCAAAAGGACAGAGCAATGCCTACGTCACAGGGGAGCACACCCCAGTTATGACTGTGAGCTGCCCAATTGCAAACACGGAGAATGTATGAATACCAAAATAAGACTACAGCCTACTAAATATCTAAATAAAGCTGAGGAACACATGTAACAGAGAAAGGTTTTTGCAATAAGCTAAATGGGGGACGTGTCAAGGTTCACCTCCCCCGAGGAGGGCTGGCTGCCCCAAGCCTTTCTGTAGCTCTGTCAATTCATTAACAGAGCTCGGCCTGCAAACCCTGCCGATGCACAACGTGTGTCCACTCATTACCTGTGTGCTGCCAGTGATCATGTGCCAGCAAAGGACTACAAACATACCTGGCTGTCTCTGATGTACGGAGAACCAAGAGAAAATGAAAAGAGGAAATTGCAATTCAATTCATTGCATATGGAGAATAAAAAGACATCGCTTCATATGCACTGGCTTATCCTTCTCTTTGGTTTATGTTAAAAAATATACAGTATTAGCTGCCCTTTCCTCTTGGGAAATGAACAGCATGGGTAATGGAAACCAATAAAGAACTGTCATGTGTGTTGCTGCAATCCGTCTACATTTAGGTGATTCCTGTTATGTCCTATATCTGACCAAGGGGGAAAAGCAATTGTTCAAATGAAACCAGGTGACAAATCCTCCCAGTCATTTTTTCCCTTCATGTCTTCACAATCAGAGCGCTGATCTGAAAAGCCAGGAAGATATCTCAGCGTTAAGCATTTCAGCACTCCCAAGGAATGCTTAACCTAAAGCAACAACGGATTCCTGCATTTCTTAGAGGACATCTGACAAGATTTGGGTAGCTGTTGAATATTTGAAGATGCACACAGAAATGACTGCACATGAATTCTCCATAGCATAACACTACCTCTGACAGACCACAGTGGTTACACTTAAATCACTTTCTTTCCATTGACTTTCAGAGTACAATTAATTCACGTGAAAATCTGCAAGATGCAACAAGATAGCGGATTTGTTGGGAGCAAGATCAGGAGAGATTTGGTCTGCCACGGGGGAGAGCAATTCATGAGATGGATTGCAGGTTTTACTTCTCCTGCCTGTCGCAGGCTCTTCCCTGTTAACTGTCATGACACCTGAACAAGGGCACAGAGATAATTTTTTATCCCAGATATAAAATGGGGCCAGAACAAACATGCCCAGGTTTTCAATTGGGTTTCAGCCACAAAGCTTGCCACTGTGACCTGAACTATGATTGCCTGAGGGACACAAATGATGCAGCCCTGGCAAACCATGTTTCAGGAGTTCCTTCATGGACTACAAATTAAAGAAAAGGTCGGTTCCATTTAGCGCTAGCTTCGAGCTCCATTTAGTGCTAACTTCGGGCTTCATTGCGTGCTCAGAGCACAGCACTCAGGCTAGAGCCTTCACTGATGCAAATCAAGAAAGCTTAGCAGTCATCACTGCTAGACTGATTTATAACAGCTGAAAACCTAGCCCCTTGCGAGGTCAATATTAGTAAAAGAAAGGAGGGTACGTGGTGATACATATTACAGATTTTGTAAGTAAAGGCATGGCGCAGAGGGGGCAGGAATACGGGACGTGGGAATGTTTCATTAGGCTTCTCTGACTATTTCTGTTGTTCAAAGGCAGGGGCGGAGGAAATCGCACACTGGAATATGAATCCTTGTAACTAATTAGAGACCTTCATAACGTGCTTTCTCTTGAATTCTGGTTTTCCTTACTTGCTGTTTCATTTCTCTTCATGCCCTCAGAAATTTAGCCAAGTCCTGTAGGCAGCAATCAGCTAAATAAACTTACAGTGGCTTATCGCCTTACACATTACCAGGGCCCGTTTTCTTTTAGATCTCTTACAAATGTGAATTGCTATTTCTGCACTTGTGACAATGGGCTCAGCTTTGTTACACTCGCATTTCTGCATGAAGGTGAAATAAAGGGCCTGTCACTAAGGCTGGTTTGCAATTGGTACCCAATTTATACATTTTTTTCCAACTATCCACCACACACACTGAAACCCAGAAAACTGCAGTGGTTGGTCATTAACTAAAAGAGAAAAAGGCGGCTTTAACAGTACCTATAGTTGAGCAGGAACGTCTCCTATGAGATGAATCTACTCCTAACCAGTTCTTGATACTTCAGCTAAACAAAATCACTTGATGAACTGTGGCCTGGAATCTTTTTCTGCTGGTAGGCCCTGAGTAAGCAGTCACATGAAAAAGCACTCCAGTTCTTAAATGAGCATCTCTAGGAAGCCTCATTTCGTTGACTGACTTTGCTTAGATGGCAGAGGTGAAACTCCCCGGTGTGACACAGAAGTTAGCCACCACGCACCACCTACCTGACCAGTTAGTGACCACAATGGCCAGATTCCATTGGTACAATGTTCTTCTCACAGTATCCATTTGATACAACAATCTCTGCTCTAGTACTCCAGAACGAGATTTATCAGAGATGTACGTGTGAAACGAGTCCCCTCTCTATGTTTTACATCACACACAAGTTCTTCAGATGGTGCTGAAGCAAAACCATGCACACTTTGTTGTGCATTTCTTCCTGGGTCTGCGGACAGGTTCGTAAGCAAAATGAGATTAGAAGACCATTTAAAACACAGCCATGACTACAGTTCTGTTTTGGTTTTATGTTAGAATCCACATTTCAAGACTAAAACACAGACAAACGAGAAGCCCCAGTAACAACAGTTTTGGTATTCTTTTTTGCAATTATTCGCAATGGCGGCAGAATGAGATCCCACCTATGAAATTGCTGTTTGTCACCTGGAAGCTGATCGGCACGTATGCCATTTCAGAGATCCACTTCCTGTGAATAGAAAGGCAATTCTGTTGGGTAACAAAGCCGTGTACTCTTGGCAGTAAGCCAGGAAGCTTAAAGAGAAACCTTGAATTCTGAAAACATAATAGACGGGGGACTCAGCTTAAGAAAAGATTTCATCTATCAACTAACAAGAGGCTGGGGTCATGAAGTAGGGTATTCTTTATACTTCAGAGATCAAGCTAAAAGTCTTAAATATGTACAAGAAAACCGTAGCTGAAATGCTCTCCGTATGTAATAGAGGTTGCAGCTTTGAGGAGGCTTATCATTTCTCCTGACATTCTGACAGAAATGTGTAATATAGAAGTTTAGCAGCATGGGCAGGTTAAATTATACTAGGCAGGAGAAATCATTTCAATGTGAATCCAAGCGTTTACTCTTGTCCACTTCCAGCTCTGCCTTGTTATTCTCTGCTTCCCATAACTTCGGGCTTTTAACAGAAAACTTTCATTTTCAAAGGGATGTTATATAGGGAAAGCTTTGGTTCTAGGACCTGGTGTTTCCTCATAGAATGTCCTTAGCAAACCATGGAAATGCGACTTGGTTCTTGCTCATCCGTTGAATTTAATGCTTATTTTCTATCTATCCTATGTGTTCCTCTTTATTTATCTGGTATGACAAATACTGTGGCAAACATCATATATTGAGCAATATTGTTATGGCAAGTTTTGACTAAATCTTCTTGAACACACATATATAGAGAAAATATTATGAATAAAAATGAGCTTTCAGAAAAACATGCCATTTCCCCACGAAAAAGAACGGAATAAAGAGCATTTTCAACTTCAGACCTTTTCTGATGGAGAAATATGTAAGAACAGCTCAGCTAAGCCTCCTCAGGCTGCTTTTTGTGGAGTCAAGGACACACTCTGCTCATTCCACTTGCCCCAGAAAACCAAAGCATCAGCTTTTCACTCTTCTTAAACTGCAGTCCACCTTACAGCATATCACAGTGATGTAAGATCACCAGCCTTAAATCCAAGAAGGACACTGGTATATACAGTGGCTACGTGTAAAGAAATACGTAAAGAAATACTGGTAGAAATGCATCCTCTAGAGCATTGCAGTCCATTCTGAGGTGCTATGAAGCATGAGTCCCCCTCGAAAGTGATGCAGCCACCATCACTTAAAACGAGTTGGATGTGCCTCTTGGCAACTTCTTAGCCCTAAGCTTTTGTTGCCATCTCTAAAAGACAAGTATGCCTTTTTATCAGCTTCAAACATTTTTCCTACTGTCTGTAGGTAGAGTCACTTCCATTTCCAATTGACTTTTGAAATCAGGGTGCTTGCTGTCATTTAGCACTTTCAAATAAGTGGGCCCTAATTAACGGTAAATTACAGTAAAATTTATACCAAATTACATGCGGCACCTGCATTAGTAGCCAATGAGTTCATTCTGATTAACGTTATTGCAGGAAACAGCAAGGAGTTTGTAATGCTTTGCTAAAGAAGATAGCTAAATGAAAGCTCTTTAGGCAGGTTTCCATTAACAAAAGTAAGCATTACATTACTTGAAGACAACCATTAATTTAAATAAGTATTTTGTTCCTGTACATGCAATCCATGCATAGAAAAGAAACTCAGCGCTACAGCTGCCGTACCATCCAAGCACCCAGAGATGCACGGTAACAGAGTGGCTCCTCCTTGCTGCCATGACCAGCAACCCCAGGAACCATATTCTGGGCTATTTCATTTCTTTGTATTTGACTTTCCCTCCAATTCAAACAATTTCAATGATCTACATTAGAAGATTTTGGAGACAAGAATGTTTTCTCCTGTTCTCTCCGTCTTGAGCATGGGTCAATAAGAATCTGATGTGGATGGAGTTTCTGAGGGCTGCTGTATGGGAACAGCATACAGAAATACTAAAACATCAGCTGGATTTTGGGCTTCAGTTCTAGTACCCTCTTGAACCCTATATTGAAACAGAGCCCCAAACAAAGACCATGTAAGTTCAGAGCTGCTGTTATTCTTGCACCAGGAAAGAGAGATAAAAGTGGAGCAGGGATTGTATGAAGTTGGGATGGAGCCTCTTTCTCGTTGCATTTTTGATGACATATGACAAGTAGGAACATCGATCTTACTGCATGCGTGTGTATTTCCCTGGGAGTACAAGATACTATGGATTTCTACCACGTTGCACACAACAGCCCTGACTGAGCAGCCTTGCAGTGGTGGGCCTGAGGTCATATAAACATCCAAAGAAGAGAAACTTTGTTATTGGGAGCTTAAATGATTCATGCGAGCCAGAAATAAACAAGGCATGGGAGGGGAGACAAATGGATTAACTGGGGAGGCTGAGTGGTTCTCAGTGCCGCCCTCCCACCGCGCAGGTGGAAATCTGGTTGGAGTTGAACCCATCCTGCCTCAGATCCTCCTTCCTTACTGGCAGACACCTCTCCTCTCCTCCCTGCAGTTGTCAAGATGTCACAGATCAAAACAAAGAGCTGTGATACACTGACAGCAACTCCCTGCTCAAGTCCTGGTGTCAGTGCACGAGAAGTGCCAACATAAAGTAAGTTTGCCAAATGAGGTTACTTGTGAACATTTGGCAGAGCCTGAAATTTACTCCTTCCCAGTCTCTGCCCAAGAACGTGTACTCAATAAAGCAGCCGTCTATCAACCCTCTAAAACAAGCAGTACCACCACCGTGTTGCCGAAAGTCCACAACCGTGAAACATCACATCCCTTACCCGTTCCATAGCCCTCTATGAGCCAGTTACAGACTACCACTCAGCCATCAGCTTGTCTCACATCTGCCAAATGTTCCTCTATAAATTCATCACTCAGTGCTCTCTCACAGCCATGCGTTAACTGCTCGGTTTTCTCTGAAAGTAAGGAATTTGATATGACACATAAGTCACATAAACTCTACAAGATTAAGTAAGTTATTGCATCTTAGAGCACAACTGGTTTCTAAAAATGATACCCTGGAAAATGACATTATCGCTCAGTGATTTGGTTCAATCTGATTGCTACAGTTAATGTAATAATGTAACTCAATTAGGATGCTTTGGTTATGAACGAACAACCTTGTTTAATATTGTCTGACTGTCCAGAAGCAGCTTAAATGCAATGCTGAGACAGCCCGCAAAGCTCAGGAATTCAGTGCTGCATCCTATTTTCAGAGGTGCTTACATCATTTCAGTGGAGTTGTATACCAACACAGCAGCTAAAGCAAGGTGGTCTGTTACCATCCAGGCATTTAGAACATACCCACTGACTGCACGCCTGCACGTCTTAGCATTGCAATTCTGCAACTCTCAAAGCACCTCTATGTGGAGCATTGCAGCCTGGTGGCTTATCCTCCAAAATAACTAACAGTATCCTTCCAATGAGTATAGCAGGACTTCATTTGTAGGTGAAATAGCAAGGCACAGGCAGAGGGCCTTCCAGAGGTGTTGTCTGAAGAATGCATGGGAGCAGAGAGAAGGAGACAGTGCTAACCCTGCACTGGATTAATGCGGGGATGGAAGTGCAGGAAGACCCCGATGCTGCTGAACCTGCCAGCATGTGTTGTTCTCCAACTTCTGCCCTGTGGGGAAATTCCTGAAGTCTAAGATACACAGTAGCTGTCTTTTATCACTTCCAAGTCCACAATACCCTTGTTAGTGCTGAGCCAGATGGAGAGAAATATGCCAAAAACCAAAGCGGTGCTTGCTGGAATCCTCCATACATTGGTGCACGCATTTCATTTCCTGTCTCCTTGTTTGCAGCCTGTCCTTGGGTGTGTTTGTGAGAAACCTGAGATGGTTCCATGTGTTGTGGCCTCCAGGACTCTAAAAAATGTGGAATAATTACTGTAACTTCTACATCAATCTTTTCTTCTTTCAAAAGAAACATTACTTTATGTCTCACCTTCTCAGCTCTCAAGCCTAAAACTCTTTTTTCTTTCTTTCTTTTCAAGGAAATGTGAGAAAAGAGATTCAGGAATGGGGAGCACGCTTCATACATGATCATAAAATCCCATTTGTTACGAAAAACAGATGTTATTCGATAGCATGAAGTGTATACGAATACCGTAGCTGAATAACTTATCCTGCACAGCACAGCCCTTGAAGAAGCACTTCTTATAACCTAGATGTGTTTGGACATGACTAAATTCCAAGACCCAGAGGCTGAGTTTGTGTCCTTCTCCATATGCACATACCGTACACACACGCTAATACCTACTCCCAAATGCAGCATTAACGCATACGTTTAACGAACAAATACGTGCACATCAGTGGACAGATCATGAGAAAAGTGTCAGCATATTCCACACAAAGAATTCCTCCCGGGTATCTGTTCTCATCTTTGCGTGGAAGGCGCACAAACACTGGTGCAAAACGAACGACGTACCTTGCAGATTTCTTAAAAGCATCTCCGCTGAAACAACCTAAATTAAACTGAAACTCCACAGCACTCGGAGTACCTCCCTCACAAAGGCTGCGTGTCACTGCGTGTCTGTGCGCACCCGTGCTCTTTCTTCTTCTTCCCTTCTTTCTTTAATGACTTGAAGCGGTTACACGCAAGATCAGAAAACCATTCTGTGATTTCACTTCTGCATCGGTGGCACGAGAGAGTGAAATCCTGCCCGGCATTCCCCCTCCCCTAACAGCCTCCACCAAACCACTTTGATAAAAGTTTCGCTACATATTAAAAAAGATGTAACACTAAAATGTGAACAAGCAAAACTATCTATCATTCGGAATGCCTTTCTTATTGTGATCTAAGCTGCCGGGACGGCTTTGGGAATTTGCATCTTATCCTTAGAGATGTCTGAAATTGTCTCCTCTGTTTCTCGCACAGCGCTGAGCACATCGCTAGCTTTAATCTTTAATCTCTTCTTCCTCTCTCCTCCCCCACAGAGAATCAATTCCTGCCATCTATACACAGATAAAGCTCCTGGGCCCTGGGAAGTTCGGCTCTAAGTTTCGCAATAAAGATAGGAAGATTTACTGCCAGGAACGCATTGTACCAAAACAAAACATCAAGTTGTCTCTATCAGTAGCACAGCCCCAAACTCTGCCCTGTGTGAAACAGTGGAAAAAGCAGAGTACACCTAACACAGAATGATTTAACGTGGGAAGATGGGGACTCGGGGATAGCGGGAAAGCAGGCAACCATCAGCTTACACTGAGAAGCATGAGCTGATAAGCCCTATCACTTATCTCACCTCCCTGTGAATATATATGCAGCTAAACACTCCCAAAGACAAAAGCGAAACAAACAAAACCAACCTTTCTCATTCTCCTTCCATCTGCCAGAAGTCACACAAAGCGAGGACAGAAGAACTTCAGGTTTCAAACTCCCAGCACCTCCCTACCTCACAGAAACACTCTGTAATTACGTACCTTTGGGCTGAAAGAATCACAGGTATTAGTGCTGCTGCGGGGAGGAGAGCTTGTGGGCAGCGCATACGTGTATTGTAGATTTTATAAAACCACTAGGAGGTTGCAATAAATTCATCTTGGAGTATATATTGTGCTTTTTCAATAAGCATTTAAAAATACTACTGTATTCTATTTAATCTCACGCCTGTTTCCCTAATGCACTTATCTCTGTAGAGGTATACCTCTAATTCTGAATGCTAATACATAAAAACAGACATGTGGCAAATAAATAATGTACATCTACATAAACAGATCAAGCTCAACAAAAATAACGTGTATTATTTTCATGGTATGCATGTGTATATATATATATAAAAAAAACATTCCATGTTTCTACGTACATGCTGCTACAGCTGTATACATATACCAGCACACCACGTGCACTCACATACAGCAACAAATGGTGTGCAGTGTGAAGGCATCAGAACAGCCTCCACTTCTGGTGTGGTTGCACATGACATGCTGTTATGTGCCACGGCACGCATCCCGTTCCACGCACACACCTTTAATGCACCCGTACCACTTGACGCTCCTGGATACTTTTGCTCTTTCAATTTCCAAACGATGACTTTATTTCTGCCAGCACGAGACAGATTACAAACGCCGCCTTTCCAAACCTGGAGGTTGAGCAGCGCTGTAAGACACCGATGTGACGGTGTCCTAGTGCTGAGCCTGGCAGCAGTGGCAGGGGCATCCGTGCCACCCTCTGGGCTACAGCCAGCGGTGGCTTGCTCAGCTGCCAGAAGGTGGTCAAAAGCCCCGGGGAGAGCAAAACCTGTTTGGGCCATTGACATTGAGTATCCTTGGTGCAGGAAGTCAGGACCTTAGAGGTATCCATCATTACTGCTGCCTGGAGGCAGGCTGGAGCCAAGGAACTTGCCGGAGAAGCTAGTAAAATTTTAATGCACTCTGTAGTGCGGTCATGTCATACTCAGTTATGGCAAATAATCCCAGATGCCTGCAGAGGTAAAATGGAGCTGTAATGTGCTTGCCTCCTAACCCGAGCTGACAGCAATGATGTACGACTACCATTAGCGGAAAATATCACTTCAACTAACCCATGATCCAGCTCCGCTAAGGGTCACATTATCCATGAGGAACAAATTACACTCCCAAAGTAAATACAAATTTTCTACACGAAAAAAAAAAAAAAAAGGGAGGGGGGGAGCCGGGTGGGGGAAGGGGTAGGGGGAGCGACACAGTCCTGTGACAGCACGCTGCCAAGTGACAGCGATGACAAAGGACAGGATGAACATGGGCTGTGGGGGGACAGGCACCCGGAGCACGTCCCAGCCCGCAGCTCGCTCCCCTCAGTGCCCAACGCGGTGTCTTCCACAACCAGCTCCAGTTTTATTGCCGCTCTCGCTGTAGGGACCCTCAATGTGGCACATCAAATGAATAAAAAGGATCCTTATCTTTTCTCCTAATGGGCCTTAAACAGTAAGAAATGCTTCATGATTGCTTGAGCGTTGCTAGCATATAAAGTCTGGGTGATCTTTCACCCTTGGGGCGAGTTTAAGGTGCTGCGTTTTCCAGAGCTAAAAAGACAACACCTGTGCAAATATGCAGTATAAATCTCCCTGATGGGAAACATCCTGGCTTTGCAGAAGCAGTTATAAGAATAATACTGAGAAACTATTTCTCTAATCCTATCCTTAGCCAAAATAAATACATGGCAAACAGTAAGATACCAGTATCCCATGACCCGAAGTAATTGCTTGAAATTGGGTTCTCAGCCACTGTTTCCCCACGGAGCCTTATTTGCTAAACATTTTGGTACCCACCATCCGAGGAGTTTTTCCAGGAATTCAGCTCACATTATCAGATGTACTTCTCTCTCCCTTTGGGGAGCAGTGTGTCTGCATTGGTTGTGAAGGGACAGAGCAGCCGGAGCTGCACCAAGCCCCCTCCTCCCCCCACACTGCTTCCATCCATGCCGCATCTCCCACCACCCAAGGTCACACGCTTATTTCTCAGGCTCTCTTCCTAGACTGGAGAGTGCACAGTTTATATTTTGAGATGTTCCTCTAGAAACCACCCCTGGTACCAAATACCTGCTTCCAGAGCTGAAGAGCGTAGAGCATGGGATGTGCCCACGAGCTCTGATGATTTGCCCTTCTTTCAATAGCACAAATGCCGAGAGCTCCCTCTACGACCAGAGTGTTCCAGACCAGGAAAGTTATTATATATTATTTATACTGCAGCAGCGCAAGCTAAAGAACCCAGAGTGAGTTTAAAGATAGATACTATGACCATGGTGGGCACCAAGCCCTGGGCCGGCTGCCTCTCTGCTACAGCTGTGGCACCGGCCAGGAAGATGCTTCTTCCAAGTGCTACCCAAACTTTGCCTTCCCCAGCAGCAAGAGGGAAAAATCCCCAAAGCAGTTTTGTTTCCAGGCATCCTGCTAAAAAAAATCTCTAATGAAGCAACTGCCCACAGGAGAGTGAATTACTCTCATCTATACACATTGATGGTATAGAGCAAATTCATTATTATTTAATCCATTTGTGATAGAGTTTCTATTTCCAGTAACAGAATATACAGAAGGCAGCCTTGTGCTATTTACCTTGGCCTTATGTTTTTGAGCACGGTTTACAGTGGGGTTGCTTTGGGCTCTTTTTGTTTAGGAAGAAAGGGATTTGCTGTTCTGTGCCCTGCCCATGGTTGGGTTCTGGGAAGGATGCTTGGTTTGGCAAGCAGAGACACAGCCAGGTGGGATGCTTCAGCTGGAGGGCAGGGAGGAAGTGGTTTGGTATGAAGTTTGGGAGTTTTCATTCTGAGGGACTGAAAGCTATGGTGTAAAGTGGGCCCATCCTCTCAGTATTTGTAATTAACTGGCTGAGTTGGTAAAGCTGGGATAAAAATTATGTGTTTGTTTTTTTTTTTTTTTAATTTAGCCAGAAGCATACTACCAAGGAAACTACGCACACACCAATACATAGAGACCTGTATGAGGATATTTAACCACCAACCACTGAAACACAATCTACATATTAAACTGGGCAACAATCTGCCAAAATACTGCTCCATAACCTCTTTCCAAAGCCTGTGTACAAAATAATTGTCCAATACCACTTCAGAAACATACACAGTGTGCATGTGTGAAGGCCTTTGTGTGTACACAGATATACACAAATAACCATTTGCACAGACCAGCGTGATTTATGATATTTTCCATGCCATATCCTTATGTTTCCAATGGTTTGTTCATAGTGCATGTGGTGCTTACAACTGCATGTGGGAGTGCAGCCATGAGGTCTGCCCAGCAGTGTGCTCTCACCAGTACAAAGCCCACCCAGCCCAATCCCCTCCCAGTCAGGGTAAGCACTGTCACCCTCTCCTACGACAAACAGGAGCGTTCTGCACATTTAGCCACGAGCTGGGCCAGCCTCTCTCTGCCCTTAGCTCCTTAAGCAAAGCCCACCCAGAGCTCACGTCAACGGGCACGCTCCTGGTGCTGGGGCTGTAGATGTGAAGAAATGGGATTCAGGGACATCATCAAGGCAGAAGTGGTTGGGTGCCATGGTATAAATGGAATTACATCATCAGCTGCATCAGTTTTTAAGGCACACACCCTACCGAAGCTGGGTAAAGCCAGAAGCATGCCCCTCTTCCTCTTTCCTCAAGCATCCCTGTGTACATTGCAAAGCAGCCCCATGGCCAATGAAATACTTTCCCATGAACTGAAAGTCACTGCAGTGCCTCAGCTCAAGCTTTAATTTTAAGATCAGACAAATTAAATGGAGTGGTGAGAGGCAATGGCAGAGGCGGTGAATACAAAGGGACCTTGCTCTGTAACTCGTCTTGAGCACTCCTTATCACGGTGTCAAACCAGGACTTCCTCTCACTTCCAGAAAACAAACCCTGTATTTACACTGATGTTTTTAATATTGTACTAATTACCACAGGTATAATTTTTAAGACTGCATCTCAAAATCAGAAGCTAATACAGTTGCACTTGGATTTGTCAGCTGTGCAATAGCTTGCCCTAATTTTAGATTAACAGCTCTGGAGACCTGCTCAAAGAGTGAGACTGACAGACTTTTTAATGGAGAAAATCTGAGCTCCCCTGGGATCCATACTTTCTCAGACACAGTCAGAAATCCCAGCGGCACTCACTGAAAGGATCCCAGGATGGAAAATGACATCTCCCTCAGCATTAGTGCTTTGCATTCAGATGCCAGTCCTCCAAATACTCTCTTCCTCCACGTTCTTGCCACCTCTTTGGGATTTTTAGCAATAGCAGAGCAGAGCGCATACCTTGAATGCTCTAAGCCAGCGCCGTGTGCCAAACTGGAATGAAGGAACTTGAATCTATATAAATACATAAATTATCCACCCAAAACATGTCATTTAAAATTGAGATGCTGACACAGCCTTAGCTACAGTACTGCTAAGCAGGGCTGTATCATTTTTCAATTAAATATCCTTGTTTCTTCTTCCAGGGAAACCTCTGGAGAAATGTCTCATTTGAGGGCAGACAGAGACAGAAAGTGACTCTGTCTGTCGGCTCCCAATTAAAGGCCAGGGAAGATGGATAGGAGGCACAGCCACCACCTAATAGAGATCAGATATCAACAATGATTTATGCAGTCAGATAGATACATATTCAAGTGGGGGAAAAAGAATGCTAACAGCCAAGGAGACATCACTTTCCTTCTCTGTCACCACTCGCCATCCATCTGCTCCTCTCTTCCCAGGTCCTGCTCCATCCTGGATCCTCCTGCTTTGCTGAGGGCCACCTTGGAGCTGATTCTGTCAGCCCCTTTCCTCCATCACACATCTCCCTTCCAAAAGCATGGGCCTTCCTGCATTCCAGAACGTGCTGTTTCTAGCAGAAGTATGCACACACTTGCTCCTACACGCTGCGTTACCTCTGCCCTTGCGGATCTCTGATTGTCCAGGCACACTGAAGGATCAGTGTGAGCTTGCCCTCAAACATCTGAAAGGAGAAAATGGATTTCCTCTCCATAATTCCAAACAGGACGTACTGAGTTCACCTGCAGCAATGCATCTGATATTGAAAGCTGCAAGATCTGGTCCTAAAGCAAAGCAGCTCCCTCATCTCAGGACAGACGTTTCTGGCAGGGGCAAGCGACCCTCACAGCCCACAGAATACACCGAAGCAGGAACAAGGAAGAGCAGCTTAGCAATATGCTATGAGAACAGCTCCATAGTTGGAGGCCGATACCCTCACAATGACGTAAGGCATCTGGGTCGAGGTTCTTAGAAGGCCTCATCCTGCTGCACATCCCAGCCCCTGCGCTGGTTGGTGGGAGCTGAGGATGCTGCGCACTCTTTGAGAAACAATCAGCCTCCAGCAAAGAGGCTGGGCACCCTCACCTCTCCCCACGCACTGCGCTCATGGGAATTTTGGGGCCCTAAAAATGTTATTTTATTTAAAGCAGCGATTCAAAATCTTCCGGTTCCTATTGAAAGAGATCTAAAAGATCCTGCCTGTCTGGAGAAAAGAAGTTTCTACTTGTCAGTTAAACAAAGGAATAACGCACAGCCTCCTTTACAGTGTGTACTTTACCTGTCATCCAACAGCCCATTATCATGTCACGGCAGAGTGCACTTTTCTACAGGTCACTTTGTTTAAAATGACATGGATAATGCACATGTCAGCGAGCTGACAGTCCCGACCGTCCTTCAGAGATAAAAACCATGAGACGAGCGCCTGTTCTTATCTGGGGTACATGCCTTGGTCTATCATCTAAGTCAGGCAGAACATGATTTCTCCAGAGAGCACTTTTTTCATTTCCTGATTTTAAGAAAATCAAATAAGCACCATTTGTCTTCATCTGAATATGCTTGACCTGCTCAAATGATGATGTCTCGCATTTTATAACAGGCTGCATATGCTGAATTCAAATTAACAGCAGCACAAGGCCTGAGATCTCTGCCTGCGCTGCAGCGCACGATGAACGTGCACGTCAGGGTAAGCAGGCATCTTCCAGAATTGGGCTTGAGCCCAACTCAACGCTGGGTCTGGTTCTGGGGTTTGAAAAGCACTATGTTACCAGGGATGCTCGGATCGGCACTTAGTTTCATTTCATTAGGAGGGAAAAGAAAATACAGATCGCAGAGATGAAATGGGATGTCCAGGGTGAAGTATGGCCTGCAGTCTTCTGCACTGCACAGCAGACACAGCCCTCACCCGCGCACCACCACCACCCCAAAGCCGCCCATTGCCTTTCACATAGGAGGGCTGTAAGGGAGAAATACGGGGGGGCTGGCAGAGGTTGGCTCTGAAGGCAGCAGGAAATTACACTTGTAGTTCTGGGTGCCATAAACATGGAAGCTGAGATTCAGTTTATCATCTCGTACTGCATAAGGAACATCCTGAAAATGAATAATCACTTCACAGGATGGAATGTAATGGCAACGCATTAAAAATTCATATCTAAAAGTGCAGGTTAATATTCTGTGCAAAAACCCAACAAAACCTCCCCTTTCTGTTGTCACACTGATTAACTCCAGTGATTAGTTCCCTTATGAAAGGGAAATCACTACAGTTCAAAGTAAACAGTGGTTCTTTAACGCAGTTAGCAAATTATTAAGAAACATGAGGAAAAAAAATCTCTACTTGGGAAACTGCTGAAAGCTGAAGGGCAAAGCTTTGGCAATTGTATACAGAATAGTTTGAAAATTTCCTGGGCTTACTGCTACATAAATCCTACACACAACTGATTAAATTTAGGAAAACTGACTTCTGTATACAGTGTTTCCTTTGGATTTTACGCCATATTTGTTCCTTTCTGCCATATTAGCTGCATACTAGAGTGGTCATTTCTTGTCCTTCTTCTCAGCTTGACTTGAAGCAAGCTAACAGAACCACTCATGAAACTCCAAGCAATTCAGTTACATTACACGAATGATATTTTCTGACGTTACTTTACCCTCCCCAACTTCCATCCCCCATTTTACCCAGTGAAAGAGGAGGAACAAGTGAGTACATTATCGAAACGTTCCTTAGGGCTCAAACATACAGGTGAAAATCACAGAATCCAACCTGGAAACCAAGAAATTAGACCAGTTTTCCTGCAGTGATTATTTCTTTTTTAACAAAGAAGAAAGGTAGATGTTAGTTTACAGCATAAAAAATAAGACTAAAAAAATGCATTGGCATGAATACTAGTTCTTCATGACTAATAGCCTTCAAAACAATAAACAGTGTTTAAGACCAGTGCTTGATTCTTTTTCAGCATGACATTCTTTCATTTTCAACTTAGAAACCCACAGTTAATGTGATAATTATCAGCAAGTTGTGTCACTTGGTGGAATGTATAGTTTCCAAATGTTGTTTCTAAATATATGTATATATAGAAATACACATATATATGTCAACCCTAGCACTTCAACTTGAGTTTTAAGACCCTTGCCTGCAGAGCAGCAAAACAGGCAAGTGTGTGGTTAAGCAACTGTTGAAAAGTGCAAGTGTGAGGGTTACCAACACAAGCAGTTGCACTATTAAACTGCTGGAACTTTCTAAGGGCAAATGTAGCCTTAGGAAGGGTGGGTAGTCAGGCTAGTGCTCATATACAATCCACCTATAGCAACGCTATGCTTAGGGATGAAATGTGTATCCCCCAGAACAGTCATTAGAATACTCTTCCCTTGGAGGTCTATTCCAAAATCAAATTAAAGGCAACAAAGCTGTTTCCTTGCATAGGGTTCCTTTGGATCAATCCAAAAAGAAACTCTTAATAAATAACAAATTATTAGGAATAAGTGAATCCAAAAAATCCAACAAAATATTTTTGCTCCCACACAGATTCCCTTTCCTACCTTTTCTTCTTGATCGCTGTCGCTGTCGCACTGAAACACAAAAAGGAAAAAAAGAACAGGTTAGAGAAATGTGCTGCAGCAAAAACTGAAAGATTCTTATAATCAGGATGGCTGACACACTCATAAGCCCCATAGCGTTGCAGTCGGTACCTTTAGGAAACAGCCCAGTTCCTGTATGGTAGGGAATATTCTGACACACTGTTGTTGAAGACCACAATTTGCAGGTTTGAATTACGAAAAAAAAGGCACTGAAAACGACAAAAGGCATTTTCAATACCTCCTGTTAGCTTCATTCATGTACATGGGAGCTGATAGTGCAAGAACAAATTTAGACCTTAAAACTGGATCAAGAAAGAAGAAAAACAGTAGAGAGGGCAGTGGTGCTCTCTTTTGGTGGATGGTATTTCTCACGCTGCTCCCCAAAAAATGGCTTCTCAGACAGGATGGCATTGAGAGGGCTCATGCTGACTCTTCACAGCAGAGGAGCACTTACAGGGCTACCACTTCACTGCAGGATTGCTTAGAGGGTATGCCCCACACCATCACTTACAGGTGTCGCATTAAGGAGCTCAGGTGGATTAAGGAGCAGAATGAACAACACACCCCGGGAACTGACTCATTGAGGTGCTCCCTCATCCCAAAGGAGCCCAGGTGATGTAGCAAACACAACGCTCTAAAATGCTGAACAGTAACACTGGTGGGTCTTCCCAATGGTCAATTACCATTGCTCAAATGTTTCAAAGGAAAGCACAAGGTCATGAAACTGCAGAACTGGGCTTTCCCACATCGAGGCCTAGCAGACTGCGTTGTGTCCTTACAGAAGTGAGTTAAGCCCTTCGTACGCTTGCATCCTACCCAGTGCATCTGTGAGTATTTTCATAAGGCAACCAAAATACTCTGAAATTAGTTGCACGTTGTGAATTCCAAAGGTTAACTATACAGTGGGACGTGAACAGACATAGCCAAGCACACCCACAATATACGCCTTTGATTTGTACAAAGCGAGCCTTCTTTATGTTCTTTAATTATAACTTTTCTCTTTCGTTGGCTTTTTCCTCTTCTTCGTTGGTACACAGGCAGAGAAGGGACCTTCTCCACACCAATTAACTACATCCTAACAAATTAAAGCTATGAGCTTAAATAGTCATTTTTTTCACAGATGTTTTTCAACTAATTTAAAATGAAGCAAAAAATAGGTAAAACCACAATCTCCTTCCAAATCATTCCAAAAGAAATGGAAATGACATTTATTTAATAACTGCAATGACTTATACAGTGCAAGCTGAATCCTAAACACTCTGGTAAGAAAAACATGAGATGAAGCATGAAGATATGTGACAGTTTTAGCTTAAAATTTGAAACCCTCGTACAGTGATCAAGTTTATGAAGGAGAGAGTACTTAACTGCAAAAAGGAAAACTGCACATTCCTGGTTATGATTTTTACAGACTTCATCATGACCACATTTATGAGATTTTGGTATGAGGGTAAGCACAGGCAAGTAAGTTTGCAAAGCAAAGGCTGACATTTACAGATAAGCAAAAATGTACATGGATTTTCATCCATGAAAATCACAGCACATCACAAAGAATTCCCATTCACCACCTCTACTATACAGTCACTGACAAAATTCAGGTCTTCATAGAATCATAGAATCATTAAGGTTGGAAAAGACCTCTAAGATCATCCAGTCCAACTGTCCACCTACCATCAATCCTGCCCACTGACCACGTCCCTCAGTTCTACATCTCCATATTTCCTGAACACCTCCATGGATGGTGACTCCACCACGTCCCTGGGCAGCCTGTTCTAGTACCTCATCACTCTTTCTGAGAAGAAATTTCTCCTAATACCCAACCTGAACCTCCCCTGGCACAACTTAAGGTCATTCCCTCTTGACGAGATGGCTACAGCATCTCCTTCCACAGCTTGGTTACAGCCAAGGTTACAGGAGCACCCAGTGGCCCTGGGGACCCTATGTAAGCTGTGTGCTCCATCCATAAAGCACTGAGGTGACACATCTCACATATTTTTGAGACAAGGAACCCAGAACCAATTCCTCCATTTGCTCATGTCTTCTCCCCACCTCCCAGCCAACATCCAATGTAAGTCCTGATTGTAACTCCTGAATCCAAAAGGACAAAGGGTCAAAAGGGGATATTTAAGCAAGGAAGAATGACTGTGTGCTCCTGGCAGGGTTCAGAGGGCATTGCCATGCCCTGGGCTCCTGCTGTTGGGGCACACGTGCCTTGTGACACACCTGCTGTCACAGCACTCTGCAGCCACTCCTTTCCTCACCATTTCTGTCAGATTTAAGTAATCTCTCCTCTGCTGTGCGCTAAACCTTTCCCAACTGGCGAGCTTGGAAAGAGCTCAGCGTTCTGTGTTTTCTGCTGTGTGGAGGTGCTTGGGCACAAGAACCCGTGCCAGCAGTGACATCTGAATTTGCCAGCAACACAGCTACCCGCATCCAAGTGGATGTGCCGAGAGCGGCATTGGTGGGAAGCTATTTTCCATCAAAGTGTTAAGCCTCTTGCTTTCTGACAGTCCAGTTCTAATTTCAAGGTCTGCTTAATTCCGCATCAAATAATTACTGCTATACCCACAAGCCCCTTGTCTCCAGAGTTAAGCATATGGCGAAGGACTGAGACCTACTGGTGTCCATTATGGAAGCAGCACGGATGCCAAGCCGATTAAAACCACTCGGGCTCCCTCCGCAACACGCGCGGTGACTGACAGCTCCGCGATTTGGCCAGTCGCCGTGGCTGCCAAAAAAGCCTCTGCTGCACGGAGGCCCACATGGCGCTCTGCAAAAACCGTTCCACTCCTGCTATTAAATTCCCACACTGACCCGAGGACTTTGCTGGGAGCTCAGCAGGAGCGCTCCATCCAATTTACAGCTCCATCCTCCAGAGCCTTCAGTGCCAGCCTCTGGCAGACACGAATGATGGTCAAACCCCTCCAGCTCATAAATTATGCAGAGGCAATAAATGCACTCAGCAAACAGCTCCCAACGTTTGCCTAGCCTGGCTCCAGCTACGCTCTGTGAAATGCCAGGAGCCCTGCACACACAAGGCATCTATTTCACTCATAAAGAGGGTCTGTTGGGGCGCGAGGAGCGGGGACCCGCAGCCCCGCAGCACTGCTCCAGCAGCAGAATTTTATGGACACGCTGCACAAAAGGAAAAAAGGAGAGATGGGAGGAAAAGCTTTATGCACTGCAGTGGGGCTGTGTTTTCGTGTGGTGTATATATATGTGTGTGCTCGTGTGCAAGCATTCACGTGGATGCTCCACACAGCCACGTAAGCTGAGCTTTCCCCAAGGATTAAACACATGGATTTCCTCTGCTTCATGGAGAACAACCCGACAATTTATGTGCTGGGGTAAGACCAAAAAGACCTGTGGAAAAGAAAAGGTTTGCTGCTCGGGCTGGAAGCTGTGAATGAGAGAATTGTGTGTTCCTCCCATGCTGGAGGCTGGTTTGCTGCGCAAGAACCCTGGGCTTTTCCCTTACACCCACATTTCCCATTGATCCTTGCCCTGATGTGCCCATTTGCACTCCTGGCTGCATTTCCTTACCCAGGGTGCTAAAGCACAAGGTGCTGCCATCCTGCTGCTAACCACTTCTGAGGAACAGGCCCTGCAAACCCAAGGTGACAAGCGTGATGTTGATCATTCACTGGACACTTCTGAGGAGTTGATCTGAGCTGCTCGCACCTCGACTGCTCGAACATCCCTCTGCCTCACTGGGCCACAGAAAAAATAAAATGATTTAAGTGTTTTGAGCTTCTCAGAGCAGAAGCACACTGAAAAGCTATACAGTGAAGCAGGAGAACCATGTTGTCTTCATCTTGGTTTAGCTTGCTACAACAATCACAGAATGACAGAATTGTTTGAGTTGGAAGGGATCCTTAAATGCCACCTATCCCAACTCCCTGCAGGGAGCAGTGACACCCACAGCTCCATCAGTGCTCAGAGCCCCTCCAGCCTGACCTTGGGTGTCTGCAGGGACGGGGCACCACCACCTGTCTGTGCAGCCTGGGTCAGTGCCTCACTGCCCTTCCTGTAAGAAACTTCCTCCTTATATCCAATCTAAATCTCCACTCTTTTAGTCTGAAACCATTTCCCCTTGCCCTATTAATCCCTTGCAGCTTAGCTACTAGTTCTGTTACCTGGTGGATTTCACTGTATTAATAATCAATGCAGCTTTATTCTGTGAACAGTTCAGAAAAGTCTAGGATTTTAAGGATTCCAACACACCAGCATTTCCAGCAAGAAGCCTCACCTAAAGACTTGCCATGACCAGACACAAAGGCAATGGCCATGGATAGCAAACTGAGCCTGACCCTATGCCTGCACGTACCAGATGACAACTGAGATATCACTCATTTAACAACAGCAAATTAATGGAATATAGTAGACGTGTTTCTTCTCTGTGATCCCGTCATTCAGAAGCAGTTCTGCTTTTCCAGCATTCTAAAATTCCTCCAAAACTGTGCTTTCCAGTTTGGACAGGTGAGTCTGTTCAGTGAGCTCTGAAGATAACTCCCATACGTCACGTCTGCTGCAGGTGGGAGATGTTCCCAAGAACAAGCCCCACTCAAATGTTATGCACCAGGCATTTGGAAATTTCATGATGCAAATACCTTGTGCTGGCCTTCTACTCTGGGCTGAGTTTCAGAATTTTCTGCCTTACAAAACGATCAGCTTCCAGTCTTGTTTCAGGAAGCCATAGCTCTGTTGCACCTGAGTATTCCGCAAATAACTGGGAATCCAAAATATCACTCCGAGATGGCCTGATTATTGGATAACTGCCATTAGCTTCAATGCAATAAATCAGGGTGAGGAGGCTGCAGACACTTTTACACCTGAAAGAGCAGAGGCTCCTTCCCCTGATGCTCAGTCCACACACCTCTCTCACTGCACTGCCATGAGCAGAGATTGGCTGCAGGCACGTAGGACTAGCTCTGCAAAAAGCCCAGAGCCCCATTTCCCAATGCTGGCCCACGTTACCGAAAATCCAACCAACCATTCTCATTTAGGCACCGAGATGAAAGCCAGATGAGCAAAACTGCCGAGCACCCACAGCTCTCTGTTATGGCCAAGATTCCAAATGAGCATGGCACAAAATGCTGTGAGAGCTTTCCAGAACACAGCTTGGTGGGCCCCGCTGGGAAGGAGCCTCTGGAACAGGCGCTCCGTGCCTCTGCAATCCTGTACGAGGATTCACAGCACTACAAACCCACCCCACACCCTGGGACACACAAGGCTGACTCATAACCAGCTCCACAGATTGTTAGAGGATATATGGAAATGTTAAGGTTGCTCCTCATTTCTATACAATCAGTAGCAATAACGAGATCAGCTCAGGGTGGCCACAGCGATCACTTAAACTGTTCAAATACCTTTAATAACCGAAGCGTGCAGGCTGCTTGAAACACAGTGGTTCAGTGTTCAAGTGTTTCTTTTGCCCTGTTTTCCAACCTGATGCTTGAGAAGCACTAATCAGAATCGGTAACCCACAACCTTGCATTTTCATACATGCATTGCAGTCAAAATTCAAATTATTGCTCCTGAAATCTGCCCAAGGTGAGGAGGGAACACAAAGACTCATAGACTTCTTGCACCAGCCAAAAAGAAAGCTCCTTTTTCTGCTCCAGATCAAACCTTCTACATTACTGCTATTCATCAGGGATGTAAAAGAGTAAGGCATTCCCCGAGAGATCTTAGAGTATACACAAATATATCTGCAGCCTGGTAAACTGGGAAGTGGAAAAGTAACTCTCCAATTCCCTTTGAAGGTTTAATTATTGCTGTGTTTTGTGGAAGAAAAGGAGAACTGAGCACTGGGCCACACTGCACCTCCCAAACCCCCAGCCCAGCTGGGGAGAGCCCGAGTTAACATGCACAGCACATCCCCACAGCACCCGCAGAATGAGCCTGATGCAGAGCCACATTTCCACAATCAGACATCCTATGAGGTTACAGCTCTAATTTGAGCCCATTTAAATAGCTTGAGATAGTCTGGTCCAAATCAAGCTGAGTAAAGGTCTGTGCCACCTCACCAGCTCATTCAGGATGAAGCAACACTATGGATTTCTATGTACCTTGCTGATTGAACATATTCTTTTGCAAAAAAATGGCAATCATTGAATATACCGTGTACAATGACATTGAGGAGGGCATTGTTCTCTATTCTGCTCAATGGACTTTGCTGGAACAGCTATTTCATATCTTGGATCCATTTATCATTGCCACCAAAGGAGTCGGCACTGCTGAAACGCCAGCACTGAACAAAGTGATTCTGCTCATCTGTCTGCTGAAAAGAAATCTGAAGAAAATGAGGGAAAACCCAGACCTCAGCCATGTTCACACTGACATTTACAATATTCTTGTCCATCTATCCACCAATGACAAACTGACAGCCTTGGAAAGGGCAAAAATGATATTTTAGCTATACAATTAGACCTTTGCTTCCAAGAAAAAAGGAGAAAAAAACATCTCCTAGATGAAAGGACACACAGACAGGGAATAAATGGGCAATTTTCTAATTGATGAAATGGAGACAGGCAGAGTCACAAAGAAACTAAGAGCAAGAATTTCACTTTTTTCTTTCCTATCTCTGACTTTGCCTGCATGTAGCGTGCAGCATGGAGCTCCTTGCCAAGGAATCTTATATATAGCACCTCACAAATTGGTTAACATCACCGTCTGCTTAGCAATTCTTCACCATTATCCACAGTGATTCAGTGTAAGGTATGACTCTGAAACAGAGATGGTCCGAGAAGTTTCAGCTCTAGTTTTTCAAAAGCTAAAATTACGGATTATTCACATAAAAGTCCCATTTTACACAAATTACCTTAGTCTGGACAAAAGATTGCAAAGTGAATCCCATTTTATCCAACTACTTCACTTCAGATGAAATGTATCAGTCTTGGACATTTAAAGTTTGTCCATTACAGGAAAAATATTCAGAACTTGGAACACTTTCAGCTGTATGTCTCTTTAATTCCTCCCACCCAGGACTCATATGACTTCTCCATTGCAGAACAACACAATTAGTGGCTCCTTCTGGCTCCTGCACCAATGAAATAATGGTTTGATGAGAAAAAAGAGAATTACATTTTGAATGTTAGCATGAGAACACCTGAATAAATTACTATCCGTAATAAAGTTGATCTACTTGAAAGTTGAACCCACACAACCTTTGCAACAGTGGTATCCACACTCTTGTCAGACCCCAGAGAGCTCATTTGTAAAGGGTGTCCCATCGCAGACAGCTGAACCTGAACCCTGATTTGAGGTCTGAAGCTGATTTGAGGTGTGATGCTGTTCCAGTCCCTGTACCCCCAGGCATGCAGGGGAAGGGAAGGCAGAAGCTGGCTGTGCAGGGCAGAGAAGGGAAGGTGTTCTGTGCTGGGACAGGAGCACACAGCCAGCCTGAGGCTGCCAGGGCACAGCTGCAGCTTTGTCCCAGCCAGCTTCCCGCAGAGGGAAGATGCCACCAGCACCTGCAGGCACAACCCCAAAGAAGCTGAAGGAAAAGCAGCCCTTTAAGAAGCAAATTTTCCTTTGCTCCCTGGGAACTGAGCTGAGACTGGTGAATTAATGCAGTTCCCAGGAAAAGTGCAGCTTCCTTCCCCCACTTATCCCTCCTGATGATGGCTTCCCCATGCTGTCACTGCTCAATGATCCCACAAGTGCTTACGGCCCAGTCCCCAAGCATTGCTCCCACCAATGTCAGAAACTAAAATGGGCTTTCCAGCTGCAGCATTAGGGAGCTAACGATGCCAGGAGCGACTCAGCTCAGCATCTCCAGCAAGTGCCTGCGCAAGTCAGGCATCCCAATGCCACCAGGCCAACGGGGCACCAAGCAGCTTCTGGGCACAGACACTGCCTAGTTCTCATTTTGCCAAGTCATTCCCTTCTGCAAGAGAATGATGAACTCCCTTCCTCAGTCCCACAGTGTCCTATATGAAGAAATGATGACACACCTCTGCCTCCGGGATTCTGAACACATTTCTGTTTTCTCACCTGCTTTTCTGGCTCTACACAATTTGCAGTATCTAATGTCTTTCTCAGCAGTACTTTGTCAGGGCTCAAAAAAAAAGTAATAGTAAGGTATAAAAAAAATGTGCATTTATACTGGTAGACAAAGTCAATAGCAAAGAATTAAGCTAATCAGCATTTAACGAAGTCAGTGCCTTACACAGCATTAGCCAGCATCCCTTTGTAAGTAAAGATTCCTGTTTTTCAAACCTCCTGGATGTAGCTCAAGAGTTCAGTTTGGAATTTGAGTCTTGCAGGTACTTACAGGCTAATGAAATCAAAATATCCTGATGGACAAGAAGCAAAGCATGCTACGGGTTAAAATAATACAAGAATCTATTTTTTCCACTGTGTTGTGATCCATAAAAATCACCCTGAGCCTTTCCTCTTTTTTCTCTGCCTGTGAAGCCAATTGCTTTGATTGCAGTGATATGAGCTTGCTGAAATGACTTGCCCTTGCTTGTGAAGCAAATGGAACATGCTAATAGAACTTATCGCATTACCCGATGCAAAAGTGCCATAGCTCATTACTTTAAGATAAAAGGATATCATTGCAGACGGGAAGCAGAATTGACTTTCTGAGGCCCGACTTGATGATGATTTAATCAACTGCTCTCTTTCACTTCTCATCTCTGCGCCTGTCGGTTTCACAGGTGCTGTTAAATGAGACACTCAGAAAGTGAGCGGAGGGAAAGAAATTGCTGTCATTACTTTTCAAGAAAGGAGGTATGCAAATTTTCGACAGAAAGATTGCGTTCATAATGGGCCTGGTAAAATACAAGGATCATGCTTGACAGGTGAGGGCAAGTCATTTGTACGTCCTTAAAGTGAAGCAACCATCCTCATTTAGAAATTGTGCTCGATAAGAGAAGCTACAAATGAAAACCACGCAATGGCTGAGAAGCAGCAAGGAAACCTTTGATGGCTCTGCTACTGCAGATCTGCCTTCAGCAGGTGCTGGCGTGCCTTCACACGGCTGTTCCCATTGCCAGATGGCCAAACGCTGACCCTGCTTCGCACAAAGAACTCCTCTTACCCACACGGTTTCTTACTGTCAGCTTTACATTTGCAGTCCGAGCCCTGAGAGTTTCTTCCTTCATCATCGCTGCCAGAAATAGAAGCTATGAGACAAAAGCCTAAGTGAGGGTTGAGTTAACTTTGAAAACAAAATCAGTTGGTTGGAGGTGAAAATTTGTTTTCTTCCACATCTGACAGTGTATTGCTGCTCTTGGAAGTTCCTGAGCTGAAGGTTCATACAGCCAAGCAAAAGGCAAAGAGAATGATCTACAAAGAGGGCTGTGCAAGAAGAAGGAGGATGAAAAAATGCTTTTCCAGGGCCCAGAAGGCACCTGGCATCCTGAACGATGGCAGCATCAGAGGGACAGAAGAAAGAGAGGAGCTCAATGTCCTGCTGGCCTAATGGAAAAGCTCTGATATTCCAAAATTAGAAGTTGAAGAAGCACAATAATAATGAATTATGTACAGGCCAAAACCACTCTATAGATTTTGGATGGCTATCGAGCTGTTTGATCATTTTAAATGGGGAAATGAGAACTACCAGGCTCTTATCGGTCTCAGTCAGGTTTTCAGAGATTGAGAGCCACAATGAGCAGGTTCCTCAGGGATACACTGTGCTAAGCTATGGATGCAGCAGTTAAGTCACAAACACATTGACATTTTGCCTCAAATAACAGCAAAAGAGTTATATGGAAGGACTGTAACAGATATTTAAAATTAAGTAAGAAACAGTTTGGAAATAGAATCATGGAAATACAGAATCACAGAATCACCACTAAGATCATCTAGTCCAACCATCAACCCATCACCACCATACCACCAACCATGTCACTCACTGTGACATCTACCCTTTTCTTGAACACCTGCAGGAACAGTGATTCCACCACTTCCCTGAGCATCCTGTTGATGATTGGACTTAGTGGTCTTTCAAACCTTAATGATTCTATGAAATATTGCCACAAATGAAGCCTGATACAATGGAAAAGGATTAAAATAGGAGCACCCACCATATAATTCCATACATAAACACACTTGATGAATTTTAAATGTTCTTCCTCAAGATATACAGTTCATTTGATTCAAATGCTCCTATGTTTGTTTATGAAATGAAACTAAAGCTATCTGATTTGATCTCTTCCCTATGAGTCAGGTTACTAGCTACCCAAAGAACAGCGAGCCAGGAAAGCTCTAAGGGTCCAATGCATCTCCTTCCAAAAACCCTTCAGTGCAGGTTGAATTGCAACATGGCCGAGACAAACAAGCAAGGAGCTACCAGCATCACCTCAAGCAAATCACTTGCCTCTTCTTCTGTCACCTCTCTAGTTTTCATCTATGTTGGCTATGATACACTTCAGGTTTTGCTTACTTTTCACTATATATGTTTACAAAGTGGGCAGCATAATGAAATTTCTCCTCTTGAACTTTGGTCCTAGTAAATAAGAGAAATAAGAAGAAAAAATCACCAAAACTTGGATCAGGCCCTAGGCGCATCATGGCTGTTTTCAATATAAATCTCATCTTCCATCAACTAAACAGTATGACCTATACCAAGCAACATCAATTCAAAAGAAAATTATTTTTATTTTGAATTAAAGAATCACACACAAAGCAGCAATAAAATGTCAATAACGCAGCACAGGGTTTGTTGTTGGAGCAACTCCAACACAAAATGGCTACTGAAACACAGGAAGAGAGATGTGTAAGACAAAATAGAAATATTATCTGAAACAAAAAATAATAAATAAAAAGCCATCTCTTCTTTCCCAAACAAGAACTATGCAGCTTTTCAGCTTTGTATCTTTACATTAGGCTAAGCAATTTAAACTTAACTGTATAAATAATAATAATAATAATAATGATAATCCCAAACAACCCCAAACAATTGATCCTCAGGGATAAGACCTCAAGCATTGAGCTATAAACCTCTGAACACTGGATTTTAATGGATACTAAAGACTCTTAACTAAGCCATATAAAGATAACCTGAAACAAAATGATCTGTGTCGTAAGCTGTCTGCAAACTCCCATAAATGTTCCTCATTGTCATAATGTCAGAAAAATAACGCAGGCTGTGTAATTGGTCCTGTAAACTGGCTACTCTGTGGTGGTTTCATTCTCTTTGCCATTCTGTTTTATAATTTGTCATTTGCATGGCTGTTATATATTATTATTATTTATTGCTGCCTTTATCATTTTTTGCACAATTTATAAATTGTTTGTGCTAGACCTGAGGGAAGACAAGGATAATTCTAAATCTACTGGAAGTAAATACAAATTTTAACAACAACAGCATATTTTGGCCTGCGTGCCTCAGACACCCTGTTTTGACATACTCTACGCTGTAATTTGGAATCTGCACTCTCTTATTAGAAAATGAAAACAACTTTTTTTTTTCTTTTTTTTTTTCATACTGCTGCAATTATAATAATTGAATTTAAAACAGGAGTTGTATTTCTCTATTTGGAATTAGGCATAATTGCATACCTCTTATTTACCAGCTGGACTCAGCCCTTTGTTATTCCTGGAGCTGCTGGGAGAAGGTAAGAACGTGAGCAGTTGGGGGAAATGGTACCCAATGGAGCATCTGTGCAGGGTGTTGCACTTGGGTCAGGGCAATCCCAGATATGTGTACAGACTGGGAGAAGAACTCACTGAGAGCAGCCCTGAGAAGGACTTGAGGTTCTGGTGGAGGAAAAGCTGACGTGAGCAGCAGTGTGCAGCCCAAAAGGCCGCCAGCAACGTGGGCTGCATCAGCAGAGGGGTGGCAGCAGGCAGGGAGGGGACTGTCCTTCCTCTGCTCTGCCCTTGTGAGGCCCCACCTGGAGTCCTTAGTCCAAGCCTGGGGCCCCCAGCACAAGAAAGATGTGGAGCTGTGGGAGCAGGTTTGTCCTGCAGCTCTAACTCACCACCTGAGGAGGGTGATAGCAACGCCTATATCATAAATGATCTTGCAGATTCCATGGCTATTACCAGCAGTGGCAAATTACCCAGCACAGCCAAGGCAAGGTATTGTTTTCAATTGCTGGCTTTTAGCACAGTGCTCAGAAGAATGATCCTTGTCTTGGTGAGTCTTGGGAAATGCAAGAGTTTTGCCAGCAACAACTGCGTTTAAATACGGCTGTGGCTAGCAGGTGCTGAGTGCCACAAGCCTGGCTGTGTGTGCTTTCTTGAGCTGCAAAAGGGCTGAGACTTCACACTCCTAGAAACTCTTCCTTTTTCCAGAGGGAAGCCCCACAGAAAGGCCAGGACACATCCTGAATGCAAACAGGACTTGCCACTAAGCCTTTTGTCAGGAAAGCAGGGAGAACATGTAAGAGAAAGGGATGCATCTTGAAAACCAGGGAATCTGGGGAACTGTGGGAGACAAGCTCAGGTGTTGTGGTCACCTCTGTCCTTTCAGCAAAGAACCTCTCTAGAATCTTCACAAAATGCGTAGATAGAATCATAGAATCATAGGGACATGGGTCAGTGGGCAATACTGTTGGTAGGTGGACTGCCGGACTAAATGATTTTAGAGGTCTTTTCCAACCTTAATGATTCTACAATTCTGTCTGCGTGACCCCAGTTAACCACCTTCACCTTGTACAACATGCATAAAGGACTTATAAGCTGCTCAGCCTCTTTTGAGACAGATTATGTAGAGCATAGAAATGCACTGCTCTCTCCAGAGGTGCTTTTTGTGAGTACAGAGCCCCAAAATGTCACAAGGGACTTTTTAGAGAGGCAGAGACTCCCTCTATTTTATAGAATATCCACACCAAACCACTGGAATTTCAGTTCTGATCTCTTCTGAAGATTTAGCAATGGAAGGTTCTGAGGTTTCAGACATGTTCAGAAACTTCTCTGAGTGAGAAACATTCACAAGTGAGCAACTAGATGGAATGGGTAAAAACTAGACACATTTAGATTGGTGTGTATTTAAAAAATGAAATAATTAAGAGCGAAAATAATTCACTTAAAAACAGGGCAGGTCTTCCCTATCTGAAAAAAAATAATGAAAAATTAAAAACTTGCCTAAATTTTGTGCCCTAATTCAGTTAGTTATTGTACTCAAAGCAGTACAATTAATTAGTGGAGACTATATAGTCTGTGCTACATGGGAGGTCATAGCAGATCAAACCCTCATTGCCTTAAATGATGGGAATTTATAAATCTCTAAACATCCACCTCGCTCTGCTCTTACTTCCACAGTTCGCTTGTTAACACTTTGGACCTTGCTGTTATCCAACAATTCCAGCCGGCCCCATTCAGCACAAATATTTTCCTCCACGATGTGCACACTCTGAAAGGATGTGGATGAGCACCGAACTTACCCCGAGCCAGGAGGGTTTCTCACTGCTCAGGAGCTTTATGCTGAGTTTGTTGTTGATGTTGTTGTGTGCATTGAGTTTCATTCCTGTTCTCATTTTTATCGTACTGCAGGAATAACACCTCTTTAAGGACTATTTCAGCTTTGCTATTAAGTTCAACTACCATTTGGAGGAATCAATAACAAAGTGTTCTACAAGAGGACACTGTGATTTACAAATACAGGGAAAGAAAGAGAATGATGCAAAGCCATTGGTATGGATGTGAAGAGCTGATGGGAAGGGGAAAATAAAAAGTGTATGAGAAGACTCTGAACAACCAATTTAATCTTGGAAGAAAATTCAGCAGAGTTATCCTGTGTGGCAGCTATCATAAAAAGTTCCAGGAGAAATCTACAGGAAATTCAATATGAAATCTAAAATGTACACCAATGGGATCCTCCAGAGAAAGAGAAAGGGAGGGAGGCAATGGTTTCTCATAAAGCATTACAGAAAGCAGCCTTACATCTTCCCTCAGAGCTCCTAAAAATAATTATTAGCGCAGAAGGGAGAAATGTTAGCGGATACACATTGAATAGACGAATACTTTGATACATGCATCAGATTCATCAAGGACTCTCCTCCCTCCCGTACCCAGCAGACAAGAGTTCAAAAACACATGTCTTCTTCCAACCCTACACATTTACACAACAGGCCTTTCCTTGTAACAAAGTGATGCAAAACAGCAGACAGGATGCATCACAGTGGCACAAGGCATAATTTTCTAATGGCACAGAAATAAAGAAACAGAAGACAACTCCCATCTTTTGTCTAACAAAGCTGGATCCACGCTCCAGCAAAGCTGAACTATGGCAATACATAGAATAGGACAGAATATAGAACCAGCATGTAATTCACAGCTGGAAGGACTGGAACTGCAACACCAAAGACAGAGTCTCATGTTAGCTAAAAAAAATAGCCAAGAAGCCAAGGGAAACCACTTTGCCCTTGTAGAATCTGCTCACTTCTGAGCAATGGGAGACCCTGGGGGTGCCCTCAGTAACTCCTTCATGCCCACCACATGGTCGTATTCCAGAGACATCTCTGTAGGGTCACGGAAGTCTATTTCTGATCTGTACATTCTTCTATTGTTTCCACTTCTGCTTTTAATGGAAGACAAAAAAAAAAAAAAAAGGCCATGATACTTTGGGCAAATTCCGCATACTTGGAAAAATGAGCAAACAGAGCCAAATGACAGAGCACAAACAACACTCCTCGAAGTACCAGAGACATCACGCTCCTATGCCCCACATGCGGGCCTATTCCTTCCCGAATCCTCGTCCCCCCCTAAGACTTCAAAGGGTTAAGCCTGCAAATTGCCCCGCTGTGCTGCTGGGACAGCATGAAGGATGGCTGCCATTGCGCGGTCAGAGTGACAGCGCCAATTTGATGTGCTGCCATCAAGGGCCTTCTCGGCGCCGAGCGCCCTGATGGTTTCGTGATGCGAACAGTCGCATCGCAAAATGGTTTTCCTCTCCCGCTGCCTCTGCTTCCATCTGCTGCTGGGCCGAGGCACAGCCGGCTGCCTGCCTGTCACAGCATGTATTAAAATTAGCTGGGGAGGAGGCACTCAGTTGTGCTAATTACATTTTAATCATTGGAAATGTGTTGGCAAATCAAGCCTTGATTGCCATCTCGGAGTCTGTCTCCTCCAGCAGAGTGAAGGGGCTGTCTGCATTAGCTGAGGCCTGCTGGGCCCAGTTCTTTCACAGAAGATAGAATATGGTGCCTGCTGGCCCACCACTGAGACTGCTTTGGCACATTATTAAAAAGCCACAAGGCTTGTTTCAAATCATCACCGTGTGAGCTCCGCTCATTCGCACATCCCTGGGTATTCCAGCCACTTGGTACTTTTAACTATATCTAGTTTACCTTGTGGGCTAAAAAACAGTTTTGCATGCGTGGGTGGAGGGAGACAGAGCTTTTTGCAGCTCGTCGGGTTGGGCATGGAGCCGGTTGTCAAACGCCTGCCTTGTCAGCTGCAGCGCTGCATCTCGAAATAACTGGAGCCCGCTTGGCCCCACTGTGCCTCGGGGAGGTTTGGAACAAGGCCGGGTCCAAGCTGTGGAAAGTAGGGATGTCCCATTCCATTCCTGATGTGATGGGATAAAGGAAATGGAGCCCTTGGTGACCCTCAGGCCAGCTAGGCTTGTAAATCAGGCTTGGAGCGGCTCCCCTCTGTTCCCCTGGCTGAGCGCTCACATGCAGATCCTTAAATCAGCATGCTGGATGCAGATCAAAAGGATGAATGTTCAAGCCCTTTCCCCAGCCACATTTGAATTTTTATTCTTTTTCTTTATCGATACAGGAAAGCTTCCAGAGCAAGCAGCTCGAACCAAAAGCAGAAAGAGCCAGGATCTCTCAAATGTCAGACCGTGTGTAGGGTAAACAAAACCAGCAGCATCTACCACCTGCAACTCCCCTCCCAAAATAAACAAACAGAGACTATGTTATGGATATTTTGCAACCTGAAAAATTCACCCTGAAATCTCTTTTTTATAGCATGTAAATCTTGTCAGTACGCAAACCCTCCCTATTGCCTGCAGAACTGGCCTCCTCCTAGACTGGGTTTTCCAGGGCCAGGCATGCAAGGACCTGTTGCTTTGCAATGCCAGATCTCCAAATGGCTCAGCTCACAGTTGGACACCTAAGTGAATGCCAGATTCCCCAAGTGCTCAGCAGCCAGCCATGCCTATTGCTGCCCTTGAGTTAAAAGTTCCAAAATATCCCTCTAGACTAAACATTTTTGGCAGCTTGAGTCGTCTGAGGACTCAAGTGGGTGATAAGCACTGAAGCCGTTCACTTCAGCCTTTCTTCTTCCCCTTTCATAGATTCATTAATGCTGGAAAGACCACTAAGATCATCTAGTCCAACATCAACCCATGACCACCATGCCCACTACACCATGCCACTCTCAATGTGACATCTACCTTTTTTTTGGACACCTCCTGGGACAGTGACTCCTCCACCTCCCTTGGCATCTTGTTCCAATGCATCACCACTCCTTCTGAGAATAAATTTTTCCTAATATCCAAACTGAACCTCCCTTTGCACAAGTTAAAGCCGTTACCTCTGGTCCTATCGCTGTTATCAGGGAGAAAAGGCCGACCCCCCCTCACCACCACCTCCTTTCAGGCAGTTGTAGGGAGCAGCGAGGTCTCCCCTGAGCCTCCTCATCTTCAGACTGAACCATCTCAGTTCCCTCAGCCGCTCCCCATCACACTTGTGCTTCAGACATGTGCCGAGGTTTCTGCTTTGGTGCTTCTCTGTTTCCCCAAAAATGGCAGCAGCGACTGCAGAGCCAGCATATGATTGGGCAATCAAGGACACGACACCTATGGATACCCTCCTGAAATCCCCGTAACGCTCCACTTATTAGTACATGCAAGTACCTTTTTAGTTGTTCGTTTATGACACCTCACACTGCCGTACACAGGCATGATCAAGTTATAAAGCCTTGAGTATTTGCTCAGAAGGAAAGCTATTTTTACAGCCCCTGAGAGGAGGCAGACTGTGGAGGTACTTTCTTCCTTATACAATTACATTGCCATTGAACGTAATGTTTTCATGACTATCGTATAATGGAACTTAAAACTGATCATTTTATAGCCCCAGCAATAAGGTAAGGGTTTGCATATACCACAGAGAGAAGCTATGGTGTCCTATCATAGAGCTGCATTCCACAGGCTGAATCTGAAACAAAAAAACTGAGTTATACTTGTGCTCTGGGATAAAAACTGAGTGTCCACATTTGGAGGGTGGGAGAAACTGGAAATTAACACCTGACTGATATGCATTAAGGCAATCAGAGACAATTTATTTAAATAGGCTTACTAGAACATTTTTGTTCCTTTCTAACACCAGAGCTTGAAATTTAAATGATCTAATCCTTTCTTTTTTGCCATTTTAAGCAGGAACTTTATTAAAAAATACAATTATTATAACTAAATGAGATGTAGACTTCATTCAGCACATTTAATTTTCTTTTTGCCTTTAAAATAAGGGGTAAGCACATTTGCATTTGCGTGATGGCTAGCAGTCCTAACCACCATCAATGGCACTTTTAACTAAGCTCCTCCTAGCATTCCATGAATGATGTTCAAGCTCTTCCAAGCAGGGCTGGGCCTCTGCAAGTGGCACCACTCTTCATTTTTTGGAGTACAAAGATTGGGTGGGAAACCTGTAATTTGGGTGATGATCAAACATCTGATTAAAACCAGCAGAATTAAGAAGCAGTCATATTTTAGCTTTCTGTCACTACATTTAAGAAACATATTGATTATATTTGGGATCAGAAAGAATGCAGTACATGTTCCCCAGTGTCCCTAAAAATCAGCCCTTCTGTGGCCATCTCTCCTGTCCCTGTTCCACGGGGAAAATAAAGCTGTTTTCACTGGTGAGCATTTGGTCTTTACCAAAGAGAACAATGATGATTTTGCACAGCCACTTCTCTAAGGCACACTGAGGGAAAAAAGGATAAGGGACAGCACCTACACGACTACTGCCTTTTTGGAACCAGAAGGTAATAAAGGAAACATCTACCTAATGACCTTTAAAGGTCCCTTCCAACACAGATGATTCTATGATTCTGTGATCTTTACCCCAGCTATGGGTTGGTCACCCTTTTCCTGCCCTACAGTGCTGCCTCAGAAGGACCAAGTCTTCCTAAAAGATCTGGGGATGGAGAAGGGAATCCCCAGCTAGGCTTGGACACACAGCAGCCCCAAAGCTTTCAGTACTGCCACCCGGAGGAGGTGATCACCTCCCCATCACTGGCGAGAGCCCGAGGGGACTGCTGTCCTCAGATGGAAGGGTTTCCTGAATGGTTTTCTACCTGGCCCCCTAAGACACCAAAAGGAGGCATTTAGTAGAAGCAAATGGAAAATAAGGCCGAATAGGAATAAGAGACACAAACAGAACACAAATAGAGAAAACACTCCTCTCAATTTTTCACATGGAAAGTGAACCAGTCTTTCTCTGAGGCCATCTAAAGCTAATTCAAGTCGCACATAATACAAGTTGTGTTCCTAAACATAATCTACTTATTTCTATTATCGCCCCTTCGTGCAGTGCTTTCAGTGGACACATTCATTCTGGCTGTTTCAATCTGGAACCACAAAAATACTTTACTAGAGGCAATGTATGGAATTTTCATGGGCATTACTGAAAAGAGAAGGGGGGCAATTCTGCACCCTTTGAGCTGCTGTTACAGAAGCTCAACTGCTGCATGAAACATACGTTGGAAATACAGGAGCACCACATGGACAGGGTGCTCGTAGTGAAGAGCACACCGAGAAATAAGCTGCTTCCCATCAGCAAGTGCATTCTTTATCTTTCGCGTAACATTTATAAAGCTTGCTCAGGAAAAAAATGTGTTAAATCTCTCATCAGGCTACAGACACTTTATTTGGAGTCTTCACAGAAACCCGAAGTAGTGCCATAAGGTGCCTGGAATATTAGCCAAGATAAAACCTTCAGGGCCATGCACGCTACTGTTTTCAAATCTGTTCTTTCATCTGATGTGCCAGTCGAAATTACTTCTGCAACATGGTCAGAACCAACCTGGATGGATTTATAATGCCTCAAATTGCTGTGGGCATATTTTTGTGAATTGCCTAGAGACAAACAGATAATTCTCTTTAGATTGTGCGAATTGCTAATTCTTATGCATGTCATGTGTTTTCCAAGTGGCATGTTTAGACAAGAAAATTGCAGAATATTCCTGATGTCACCAGAGCTCAACGCTTAGAAAGTGTAGGACAGTGTCCTTATATCTCAGTATATATATTACAAATCATTTTAATGCCAAATCAGACAACATTTGTTACATTTTCCCACCATATGACTCTGTGTAGGAGTACAGTCAAACAATAATGAGCAGATTATCAATAATACCAATGCAATGCAATGACTTGTGCAAGTAATGCAAGCAGAACCGAGCCTTTTATTTGCTCTGTTTAGGCAATTTGAATAAAAAGTGTAAGCGTCATCTTTTGCGTCAGCACGCTGAGTTTCGTGATAACTCAAGACTGTTGGCATTATTATACTATACTCAAAAAATAACAAAGGCTTCCCTGCAGCATGCTCTCCTGATACAACAAAGCTTTTGTGTTCCATCCATGGAGCTCCTCTCTCTGTCCTTCCTCCTCAACATTTTTGAACCCACTGGCCAGTTTCACCCATATTTGATAAGAGATCTTAAAGACAATTAAGCTCTTGTGACTTTTCTAAGGGAAAAATAAATAAATAATAATAAAAAGGCGGCCAGTTGGTACAGAGACCCGCTAAGCCTGGAAGGAAGGCTGCAGCATGTGATCACGCCTCGCTTGATACCAGAAAACGCACACAGATGAGAAATGTTCTAAGAACTCCAAAGAAAAAGCATCAATCAGAGCTTTCAATTAACTCTCTATGGGAAACCAAGCTTTGCTAAGTATTTTTTTTTTTGCTCATGGAATGACTTGTATTTATTTTACGACATATGACTCGGATTCAGAGGTGCCAGCTTTTAACTAATATATAAATTACCTTCATCCTTGAAACCAACAGGGACATCTCTGTATAGTGTACATTATAATGCATAATTGTAGCTTCAGGGCATCATTTTATGTGAAAATGTAACATATAAAATAAAAGAAAATTCAGTTTGTATTACGATCAGATTTTGCATTTAAAGTGATCCTGTACGCGTGGAGAAGTTGGTAAACTGCCTGTTCAAGCAGCACAGAAAACACGGTCCCATGCTTATGGCTTAGGGCCGTTAAGATTACAACTATGGGTTTATTTCCCAGCTATGATATACTCTTCCTTAGTAATTTTGGGTAAAAAACAAAGTAAACTGAAACAACCTCCCCTCTCTTTCTGTGTCCTTCATCTTTAAAACAACTTTTTCCTTTCTTCCCCTCAACTTTCCCTTTCCCTTCTGCTTGTGCTATGCTTTTATATAAACCGTCTGATGCCTTGCTTTCCTCTGAATGCCTGTAAACTTTGTTTTCTAATTCTAACAAATCCAAACACAAACATACTGAATACATTTTTTCTTGAGTATTTTTAGTGGATTTTTCGTTTGTTTCTTTTAGTTCTTGATCACCAGCCATGAACAAATTCCAGTGGCTCCAGAAAGCTGCTTGTGTCTGTAAGAAAAGTGTAAACTTAACACATCAGTAGATCTGGGGTACTAAAGGAGGTGTCAGAAATAAAACAGTTGCTCTTCCATACTGGTAAGGATGCAAGATTTGTATATTTGTCTTTGCATGTGCTACGCATGCAGCCTGGCTTACATCACTATATTTTACTGTATTTCACCGTATGATAGGACAAGGGGGAATGGCTTTAAACTAAAAGAGGGGAGATGTTGGTTAGATGTTAGGAAGTGGTTTTTCACTCAGAGGCACTGGCACAGGTTGCCCAGAGAGGTTGCGGGTGCCCCATCACTGGAGGCATTCAAGGCCAGGCTGGATGGCATCCTGGGCAGCCTGATCTACTGGTTGGCAACTCTGCCCATGGCAAGGAAGTTGCAACGAAGTGATCTTTAAGGTCTCCTCCAACCTAAGCCATTCCATGATTCTATAATTCTACGATTTTAAAAGGAGGAGAACAAAGTATCAGCTACCAACCGGTCACTTCAAATCCCCTGTAGATTTAATCACTGGTTTAAATGGTGTTTCCAAGGGCAAACAGAAGAATTTTATTTTCAAAGGGAAGAGGGAGCAGTGTTGCTAAAACAGCGTTGCTCTCTACCCCTGCGGGATGCAAAAATAATCTGTGACTGTGACTTCGATGAATTTAGTTAAGTACAGTTAAATTGCATCACAGATCCGTCTTTCGCAGATCTGCAACAGTTAATGAACGCGGTGGGGAGAGCAGATATTTCTTCAAAACAACTCATCAAGGAAGCTGCCTCTCCTTAGCAGATGTAAAGGCAGGGCCCAACGCAGGAGCTGGCAGCAGCAGATGGTGCCTGAGGGCAGCTTGCTGTCTCCTGCTCCTGGGGGTGAGGCTGGGCGAGACGGGAGGTGCCAGGAGGTGGGGGCTGTGTTTTTCGGCAGCAGGTAAAATCCATTTGTCACACCAGCTCCAACTGGGCTCTCAGCACAAAAGTTAATATCTGAAACCAATGAGGCATTCTGCGCTCCGACGGCAGCAAGGCGGGGAAGCTGCGAGCAGCACCGAGCCCCAGCCTCGGTCAGCAGGGAACGATGGCAAACTTCTCCTCCTGGAAGACGGCCTTTCCTCTCTCCTTTCCAAACAAATAAAAAATGGGTATGCAAAGGGAAGCGTTTTATCTTATTGCACCTTCAGGGGAAGAACACAAAATGACGAAAGAGAGCGTGTTTTCTTTCTCTGCTCTCCACAGAACATCAGTAAGCTCATAAAAGCGGCCCCTGCATTCTCCCTCTCTGAAATACAGACACATACACAGCACCAGCAATAAATTTCCATTGCCTCCAACTTCGAGCATTGCCAAGGTATGTGCCACAGACAGCATTTTTATGAGCCGGTCTTTGACTGCCTGGATTTCGCCTTCATAAAGAAGAGATTTTAGTCCATTCTGTCTATTTATTTTGTGTAGAGGAATCAAGGTCAATAAACCACGGAGAAATTCACTCTACCTTATTCCATTTCACACTTTTGTCATCCACGCTTTATCGAGTATCTGAATGAATTTTTAATATCGTGCCACAAAATGCTTTGGTCTTCTATCATATGCTGGGACTCTATAAATCTGATAACACTTGGGAGTTCTCAAATATACTCAGCACTGAAGAAACAGCTTTAAAGTTTAGTCATTCTGATGAAATGTAAGAGCTTATATCAGTGACAGGTTGACAGAAAAAGCTGTTTTCCTTTCCATTTCACAGACTTCCACGTATGAACGCCATGAAACATGTCAGGACTTTCTCTGAGTCTATGAAGACAGCGATGGCATCTGCTCCCAGTGGGGAGCCCTTCTAACCAGTAATACTGTAAAATTTCCTGATTCTGAAATCTGATTGACAGTCGCAGGAAGGGCAGGGAGGAGGTGTTTACTGTATTTCATAGGAGAGCATCAATTGCTTGTCTTGGCACATGATGTATATTTTTATGGCATACAATGCCACTTTCAGCATTTTTTTTTAAAGTAAAATGTATTCGTGCTGGCTGAACAGGTTTATAATTTCCTCTTGCTGGAAAATATACATGTCTTTTAAAACTAGGCATTAACCCTACGTGTTCATCTACAGTTTTAGGTAAGCGGGCAAAAGAGAAAGACCTAAATTGGAGCTGTAAGAAAGAAAGGGACAGATTTTTCAGCAGGGTCTGCTGTGATAGGACAAGGGGAAATGGTTTCAAGCTAAAACGAGGGGAGATTTAGATTGCATATAAGGAGAAAGTATTTTACAGTAAGGATGGTGAGGCATTAGAACAGATTGCCCAAGGAGGTGGTGGTGCCCCATCCCTGGAGACATTCAAGGTCAGCCTGGAGGGGCTTTGAGCACCTGATGGAACTGTGGGAGTCCCTGTTCATTGCAGGGGAGTTGGGACAGATGCCATTTAAGAGTCCCTTCCAACTCATACGCTTCTATGATTCTATGACCTTGAGCCTTAGGAAAACACGGACAGGCTGGTCCCACCAGCCGCCCAGCACAGAGGTACTGAGCCCACCTTCTAACAACAGCAGCTGTAGGAGAGATCCACAGACTCAACAGTCTATTGAATATGACTTCGCGATGCCGTGGTCAAACTGAGATCTCACTGAGTATATTATGTTTTCCTACCTGCTCTTTTGACAAACAATCATCCATTTTACCCCACTGAGTCTACTCAGTGACACACACACAGCTACAGTTTGCAGAAACCTGTTTGAATTGCACACAAATGCTTATCCCAGCCTCAGCTCGAACTCTCAAGCAGTTAATCCCTCTTGCCTGCAGGGATGGGCTTGCATTTGTCAGTCTAAAGATCACACTTGTTCTTTATTCCACTGCGTACTATAACACAGCAGTTTTCCACTTGTGATCTGCTGAATTCTGAAATTGCACAAATGTCCTCCAAGAGGTATCTAAAATATGAGCAAGAATGGCAAACCAACAGCCAATAGCCTTAAATTTACTAGAAAACTCTACACCTTCCAAAGGAAATGTTCAGGAATGTACGATTCAAAAAGCCTTGCAGACTGCTGAAAGCTTTCAACCTTACTAAAACCACAACTCCTCCATGTTCACATGGCAATGCAAACTCTTCCTGATGAAAAGGTGAAGCAACAAACCAAACTGCTTTTGCTGTCCTGCCATGCCACCAACTGTAAGAGTACTAAATACAGAGCAAAGGATGGCCCGGGCTGTGTGCATTTACAGGAGGTGGCAATAAATCTGCGTTACTTAATAAATGAAATAGAATAGAAGACTGCATTAAGCACTGTGTAGATACAGGCTTAGAGACCATTTTTGCCTGTGTATACAGAGCTAGGACTCTTCTCAGTTTCATTTTGGGGAAGACTGGAAGTACCCAGGAAAACAAGAGATTTTCACAGTCTGGTTTCCTATTTTTAAGTTCCTCTAAAATCACTGAGAATGAAGGAGGGATTCAAATGCTCACACTCAATAGCTGTATACCAAGGCAAGGGCTAAGGTCTAGAAAGTTGGTTTAAGGTCTAAAAAGTTCAGATTCATTGGGAATTCAGTCACGGACCATTAGAATACAGGAAAGACATCCCAATAACTGAAGGTACTTTGAATCTGGAACTACTGAGGCTATGAAGAGTGGGATGTGTAGGAAAACCTTCAATATATTATTAGAAGCACTGTCGTATGACATATTTTGTTGATGCATTTAATCTTGTCCTAGTAACTCTGTGACACTGGAGTGCGTTCAGGCACTCTATTCTAGCTGCTTTGCTTCTGATTCAGATAATATTATGGATAGCTGTAACAGATGGCATTCATGATAGTGCTGCTTTACAAGACAAAGCTCCCACTCTTCTCCCTTCTGCCTTTTCTTTTTCTTTTTTAACTAAGGATAAGTCAAGGTGAAGTAAATTACAGTTCAGGCCTTTGCATAGCAGCCATCACCATCAGGGCATGGCATTTGTGGTATCAGGCAGCACAGACAGATGAAAAGAAATAATCAAACATGGAAAGGATGAAGCAAAAGGAAAGCAAACTAAATAGCAAAAACGAACACACCCAGAAACCCAGGTGATTATAGGATTGGAAAAGACAAAGTTACCTTTTATAATCACTCTTTCTCCCTTTCAGCGGGAAGGAAAGAGATTGACAGTACCCACAGATGTTTATAGACATGATTCTGAGTGTCCTAGGGGACGTCAGTGGGGAGGAGACTATTACAAGAAAAGACTTCGACTTATGACATGCTCCTACTGATCAATCGAAGAGCTATTGATCCTCGGCTGCTAGGAAATAGCTGTGTACATCAAATGTGTACAGCAAGGACACACTCTATGCTCCTGACAACTTCCAATAGCACGGGCCTTATTCTTGTAATAATTATGACAAGCTTATATTGACACAAATGTGAAGTTGTTCTGTACTTAGCATGCTGCTCGTTTTGTTGAAATAGGATGATGTTTATTTTGGAGTTAAACATGGTAACGTTAGCAAAAGCTTCAAAGGACTTCCAAGTTAATTGTGGCCTGCAGCCTCCCAGGAAGCAACAAAAAAAATCAATTTGACACCTCCAATTTTGTAAAACTGAGTTAGATACTTCAAGAGGACAAAGTGCAGCATTTTAGGGGTGGAATTTCAAAGGAGAACTCTACAGGGCTATTTTCCTATTAGCGTGATTAGCATTCAGACATAGTTTATCTTAGGGTTGGTTTGCATTTTGAGAGAGATTCGGAGGAAAAGCAATTTATAAAAGTCTCTCATACCTCCCTGTTCTAACCGCTTCAACCACAGCATAATCTCAGCGGCACATGCTCTTCCAAACACAGAGCTCTACCAGCTTAGATCTTGTAATTACTGTTCTTCATTAACATAATCTGAAGGGTATGGCTTTAGAGTTTTTACAAACTATTTAGTTTGATTTTTTTTTTAAAATTATTATGGTTTAGTGGGGAAATACTGGTGGTAGATGGATGGATGGACTGGATGATCTTGAAGATCTTTTCCAACCTTGGTGATTCTATGATTGTATGATTATTACTATTACATGTTATAGACTGGGACTGTCAGAAGAATTTCCTTTTCTTCAGGGGCAAATAAAGAGTGCAGCATATAACATATTGTATGGCTCTGAACACTGCAGTCAGGACAGGAAAATGGAGTAGTTAATATCAGTTTGCTTTATAAGTATGTTATTTACAATACGCAACAGATGTTCGCCGAATGTTAATGGGAAAATACAGGCCTTTTATTTATTTCTTTTCTGACAAGACTAAAAAGTGCAACTAATATAATAATAATCTTGGAAAATCCAAAGATTACTTCACAATTTGGAAAATGCTATGTTGAGTCATTAGTCTTATTATCTGGTATTTTCATAACTCACTAGATAAACACTGTAAACTATGATTTCCTGGTAATGATCCCTTATATGTGCAAAAACAGGCTTCCAAGAAATCTCAATTAAGCCCTAAGAAACAGTGGTTTTAAATTAACCCCAGCCCCACAAGTAATGCAATAATGCACGTACGTGCGTGAGCATGCACATGTGCATGCGCTGCCCTTCCCGTGAATGGGCAGGATTAGAACTGCTGGGCTGTAAGTCATATCTCCTGTGCTGCTAACTGCTAACAGAATGTTTTCTTTAGCTCAGTGCTTTTCAGCCTGTCTGTGAGCCCAAGGGATCCACACGCTCTTCGTATGTGTGTCTGTAAATCTGTTTTGGTTCGTTTCACTGTACTGGGTCCCTAATTCTATCAATAAAAGCTTAGGGGAGTCCATCTGTTGAAAAAAAATATGTGAAAACTTCTGCTACAGCACCAAGCCCTGATCTTCAGCACCAAGAGCTCTAAGTTCTTTCTTGGTGTTTGCTGTGGAGCTATAAATTGCCCAGCACAAAGGATTACTTAGGTAGATAAACCCACCACAACAGGTCTGAAATGTGAAAAGGTTATGTGATCTCAACTTGAGAAAGTCATGGACAGGATCGGACTTGTAGTGTGCATGTTCTGGTGGGGTTTTTTTCAGTCTATGTTTGGAAATTGAGCTTTGACATCACTAGCTCTTCCCTTTCAATAGTACCTTATCTTATTTTTCTGTATGAACAATATTACACAGCACTGAGAAGGGGTAGGTACCACAAAGGACAGAAAGCTTGACTATCCATGCTCTTGTGCCTTGTACAGCCACTTAGGCGGAATACAAAATATCTGTGAAATAACATTAACCTGAAATTGTAATTTTTAACCAATCCACTGGGGAGAAAGTAGAAACTAGTGCCTTTGTTTTCTTACAAAGCACACTGTTGAGAAGCATATTTGATTTATTTTTTGGCCTGCCTTCCAAAGAAAACAATGTTTGTGCGCACAGGCTGTCAGTCCACCCAGTCCTAATCGTTTTCAATCCTCCTGTTCCCTTTCAATTAAACTTGATAGAGATCTAAAAACCATCAAGTTGTAAGAAGTTTCATGTAAACCAGTAGCCCTACTAGAGGAAAGGCAGATGTCTTTCAGTTCTTAAAAGAGTATGCTGTCCCCTTGGCCAAACTGAGATGGAATATGCAACAGAGCCAGAAATATGCAACATGTGCATGGCAGAAAGAAGAGAATAGGGCTCCATGACGTGGGACACAAATCGAAGGCAGTTGGATTTCACTATTCTCCCCGCGTGTAGAACAGCTTGTTTGAGCAATGCAAAGCCAACAAGGTGCGATGTGGTTGTATGGGACCAATTAAGGGATGCTCATTTCAAAACAAAAAAACTCACCATCTCTACCCAAAGAAATCCAGTTTGTGACATTACTGCAAAGGAAAAAATCCTGATCGTCTCCTAGTTTTCCTCCCATCTCAGCACAGCAGTTGGGAAAATAACATTCATCGCTATTGTACATGACAGGTAAAGGAAAAAAAAACAACAGCCACATCTGGTATCATTAATACTTTAGCAGACTTCCTATTTTTAAATTAGTATCATTCTGCAAGCAAAATGACAGCTCCTTGCAGCGCCTGTGAATCTGCAGAAACAAAGCAACAAACAAAGCAGCAGTTTACGCATACAGCTGCCGACAGCTCTGACAGCCTTTCAAAGCACTCCCGCGCACGGAGCCCGATCCTGCAGCACAGAACGCCAGGCTGGCACTTCCCATGGGATTTTACAGGTGAGAAGCGAGCTCAGGAGCTGCTGGCTGCTGCCAGGAGCCACCTGGGGCTCAGCTGTGGGTACCAGGTGCACACGGACACGCGGTTGGGCCAGCAGGGAACCAGATGGATTTACGGGGCAGCACCAGTGAGCTCGCTGCGAGCCCATCCAGCTGCTGCTGGAGAGGCATCTCCCATTGAACTCCATGGTGGGACGTGCGGCCTGCTCAGGGGATGCTCTGTTGGACTTTCTGTGCTTCCATTCAAGGGTGAATGCCAGAGAAACGCAATGGGGGAGACCGGCGCAAGGTGTCTGTAGCGGCAGTGTTCGGCAGCGAGGAGCAGAGCCAGCCCTGGCCCTGCACACTGCATCTCTTGGCTCCAAAGGCAACCGCTCACAGCATCGCTTCTGCGACACCAGGGCGCATACACACAAATGAGCTGTGGGACAGACTGCAGGAAATATCCGTCTCCTGAGGTAACCACAGGCTTAAAATTAGGCTTGAGGATGACAAAGAAGCCTGTCTGCCCGCGTCCTGACACGTCTCATCCATCTTGGGGAGTTACCAAGCCCCATCTCCGCTGCTCGCTTACGTCAATGAAATCAAGCAGGCTCTTGAAGTGGCCGCAGGAAGTTCTCCACATGTTCGCTGAGGCATCTGGAGCTCTTCCCGTTATTTAATTCTCGCTTGGTTGCCAACTCGAAACACCAAAACAGAAAGCAGAGACGTTTCTCAATCTTTCCTCATGAGGGATATACACGGGTAAAACCCATCACAGAGTAATCACTCTGGACACATTTAAAGATGAAATTTTCCATTGAATTTTCCAAGGTGCTCCATCTTACTGCCAATCCGGTGGTACCACAGCTGTACAAAAGGGACAGACAGCCACCCTTGGCTTGCCACTATGTGCTTCAGATAAAAGCGCTGCCCCAGCTGGCTTCTACGGCTAACTGCTACCCATGGTACATTTGTAGATAAATAAATCAGTGTACACAAGGACCCAGTAAGTTTCAGAAAGTCTCTGCTGGGAGCTAATTTGTGCAGTTCTTTTACATCAGTTACTGTAGGACTCAGGAAACAAAAACTCCACTACCACAACAGAGGTCAGATTTTAATCTCGGTAATTAAGAAATGGGCCCTGATTCTTGGCTAGTAAATCCCTTGCTCACTTGTTCCTATCTAAGAACCTTTCCATATCTGGATTTCTCCAGCTCTGCACTGACTGTTGTTGCTTTGTCCTTACTCAAATCACCCCTGAAAAACCTTTGGTACCGTATGTCCTACTGAACCCACAGCTTTTATTTTCCTCCACTCCTGCTCTCTTTTCTTTTTTATATTTCTCATTCATGCACACACTAAGTACAGCAAGAATGGAGGCTGCAGAACACCCAATCACCTCTAGGCAGGTTCTTTTACTACATAACCCTTACTTTTAGAAATCTCAACGTTTAAGAAGAAGCTTGTTTGCATGATGCTTTGCATAGAATCAGTCTGGAGAATGAGAGGCTCAGGAGTGGCCTTATGGCTCTCTACAACTCCCTGAAAGGAGATTGTAGGGAGGTGGGAGTCAGCCTCTTCTCCCAGGTAATAGCGATAGGACAAGAGGTGATGGCCTTAAGTTGTGTCAGGGGAGGCTCAGTTTGGATGCAAGGAAAAAATTCTTCTCCGAAGAGTGGTGACACACTGGCACAGGTTGCCCAGGGAGTGGTGGGGTCACCGTCCCTGGAGGTGTTCAGGAACCCTGGACATAGGGCATTGAGGGACATGGTTAGTGGACATGAGCTGATGGGTTGATGGCTGGACTAGATGACCATAGAGGCCTTTCCCAAACTTAACGACTCTATGAAAGTCACATATTACTTCTCTTTACCTCTCCTTCTGACTTCGCATTCACTTGATGGCTGATACAAGAAGTTGGATAGCAAAGCACAAGCCACGCTATGGTCTGTCATTATGTTCTCATGAAATCCACTGCTTTGCCGAGCCTTAAAAATAAATCTGCAGTGATTATTTTTGGCAGAGGAAAAAAAATTGCCAATAACTCATCTGAAGCCAAGTAGAATGCACCATAAGCACATTTCTGACCAATGGAAAACCTTACAAAGTAACAAGTAACAGGGGAACTTTCCATGTTGGTTCTAAGACATCTGGAAGACAGTATTGAGTAGAGATCTATATATACCTCACCAGCTAGCAAACAAACAATATTACCCTTTAATAAAGGAGCAGATAAAATAACTGCGAATGAAGAAGCTTGCATTTCCAGGGGACCTTCTAAATTCAGGTTTTTTGTGGCTGAGTATGCTTTGTCATGCCTTGAGCAGAGCTGGAAATGCCAGCAAATGGGAAGGGAAAGTACCATTAGGGCTCATGCTCACAGCAACTTCTAACACGACCCCCATCAACAAGGCCCAGTCCCTCTAGACAGAAAAGATGCTTCTGTGACTTCTCCTGACCCAGTCATGGAGTCAAACCACAGCATTAAGGCCAAGTGTTGTGCTCCTGGCTGCAGCACTTATGATCAGGTTACTCCGGAGCATGCTGGCATTGTGGGCCTGGGTGATGTATGTTTGCTGTCAGTGCAGAAATAACACGGAGTGCGTTGGAGCGGGCCCCACCTGCTGAGCAATATGTTCTCCATCCCTCGGGCTGTGCTGCGTGCCGCTCGGCTAGGAGAAACTTCCACCCACCCAGCACATGGCAGGGCAGGAATGTGCTCCCATGCTCGCCTACAGGAGGACATGCCACAGAACCCCCCCTCCTTTTCCTTGCTGCGACAAGAAAATCTCTCCCTCTTATGTATTTACCAAAAAAAAAAAAAAAAAAAAAAAAAAAGCTAAAGAGGGAAAAAAGGGGAAAAAGAGACAGAATCACAGCCCACTGATTGCATACATCATGACCGCAATTGGCGGAGAAGTTGGCTTGTTGATGATTGATTCATGAGCGCCTGTTGCAAGCCAAGACAGAGAGTAGATGGCAATACCCTTATTTATTTACTTGCAGTGCAGCAGGAGGCTCTCCCAGCCCCCGCAGGGGACTGCAGGTCAGGCCGACGTGCAGGAGGCTGCTCCCCACCCACTGCACTGCAACACTCATTTCTTCCATCGTTTGATGGACACAGTTGCTCCACACCACATGGCGTTTTCTCATCACGGACAGGAATGAGCGGGGCAAGGAACCAGGACGCATCCTTTTTGAGGAGGGGAGGTGTGCATTTGTTACGGTGCCACTGAAGTGCTGGCACGTTGAATGCAGATGAGTTTTGTTCATTCATGTGTTACTGCTGCCTGCAACACGGCCAGTGCTGCCATGCCTCAGGGCAGCCAAGTGGTTCCCCACCCTCAGCACACACACATGGGGAAGGACAAGCTCTATCCCATCTGCTGAGCAAGCTCACTGCAGGTCACATCAAATGGCATAATTAATAGTTTTAGACTAACTACATGCAGCCTTCCTTTTTCACTTCCAAGAAGCAGAATCGTAGAATTATTAAGGTTGGAAAAGATCTCTTAAGATCATATAGTCCAACCATCCACCTACTACCAATATTGCCCACTAACCCTGTCCCTAAGGAGCACATCTACACGTTTCTTGAACACCTCCACGGATGGCGAGGAACCAATCCGAGTGTTAAATCACTTTTTCGTCTTACACCGGTGTCACTTGGAGCAAGAGCTTCACAGAACTGCACTTTGTGCATCACTGTACAACAACACAGTTATGGAGCTTCATGCACAGAGCAGCAGGCTTTCACTCTGCCGAATTTCCTATAAAATAAATTCTTCTGGATTTTGATAGGCATTGCAAAGTTTATCAGTAACTGCTGGCTAGATTAAATTGTGTTATAAAATTAATCCAAACTAATAAATAAGCACGGATATTTCTTTACGTGAAAAAAAGGGAGTAAGCTTCATGAAAGGACAGCCACGGAATGTGGATGAAGAACAGAGGTTTAAATGTTCCTGGGTTTTGATATTGGAACGGCTAAAATTTCTGTTTCCAGTTTTATTCAGTACCATACAGGTGGAGAGTAGCACAGAATCACGGGGTGGCTTGGGTTGGAAGGGACATCAAAGATTACCTAGTTTCAACTCCCCACCACAGGCAGGGCTTCCAGCCACTGAACTGAGCTCTAGATCAGGTTGCCCAGGGCCCCATACAACCTGGCCTTAGGGTCACAAACACATATAAATAGGTCCTATTTAATAAAGGTGTGAATATTCTTGCTATCTAAGAGACTTTCAAAGACAACTCAGTAAGATCTGACTTCCCAGTGACATTCACTTACGCACAGAAACAAACCTGAGACCCCTCAGGACATCAACCATAATAAATCAGAGGATCTGAGTGACCACGATGGGGACCTCAAAGTGTCTTATTGCTCCAGAGAGGCGATTCTGGATGGCTTGGGGCCCTGAATGCTCTCCTTAGACGAGCCAGTTCTGTGCTGGACTACTGGGTTGTCCTCTGATGGGTTTTGGCGTTCAGAATGATGTGCACAAAGGCAATTTTGGTCATCTCTTCTTTGGATCCCCTTGTTCAGTGTCTGTACAATGAAATGAGCTCACACCCCACTGGCTTCTGAGCAGCCCTCACGTGTTAAAGACTTACGGCCATGGCTAATCTGTGACAAACCCGGGAAGTGTAATTAGCCCTGCCAAGCCATCTGTCAGCCTGAGAGACTTGGATGGTATTTGGAAAAAGCATCTAAACATGTGTGTGCTTGTCCTAAGTCCCAGGCCATCAAAACTTGGCCAGCATCAGGGCAGAACAGGAGCTGACACTTCGGCTGAAAAGGCCAGAGAAAGAATAGGCTGCTAATGGGGAGAGGCACCTAGTATCAGTCACTACAACATCCTGCTGTAAACGATCAGCCTAGAATAGAAAGCAAGTGATGATTAAAGCTGCTCTGCCACTCTGGCAGTGAAGAGCAGAGCTCCTTCAGCAGGAAGTTGCTTGGCACAGGGGGAAGGGCCAGTCCTGAGAGCCCTTCATATCTGCTGTCCTCCAAAATGACTGGGGGACAAACAATAGTGCCAAATGACTGCTGCTCTAACACCTTGATGTCAGCCATCACAGTTTGCCACAGGAACTCGGGTGGTTCTCTCTTTGTTCTTTTCCACAAAAAAAAAGTCCTTCAGTAGATTTCACAGCAGAAGAGTGCGCAGAAAAAGGAGGGGGAATAATGTTAGTTTAAGAATATTCCTATAAGCTACAAAGCATGCAGATTTATGGATTAACCACAGCGTAACAGGTAACGACGGCTAAAATCCAGCCCTATGTATAACGTACGGTCAGCAGATGCTCAAGGGTCAAAGCTCACAGTTAAAGATACTGCATTCGTTGTCAGAACTGTCTATAAACACAATTAAAATGATTTTGGTTAACTTAGCGTTTGCCAAACTCTGCTGCTATTATAAAGTGAACATTTTTCATGGAAGAATCATAACATGGTTGAGAAAAATGATGACAAGCCCTGGAGGAAAAAAGGAACAGGGAGTTTTGCTTTTTCTTTAATAGTTTTAGTGATCTGGAAGAATGTCAGCAATGACAGTCACCTAATGTTGAGTTTTTTCTGGGACAGACTCAGGACGTGCTCACCATCAATTACCCCACCTCAGCTCAAGAAGGATCATCAAGGAGGATGCTCTCCAGGTTGGTAACCATGGAGCGATTTGTTGTTTTTTTTTTTTTCCCCACTCCAATTTGATTCCAGGCAACTGGCTGCTTTGATTCCAACCCATCTTCTACTTGGGATAGTTGTGGGATGGGGTGCTCCACTCCGCACAGGCAGAGCAAGGACCAACATCAGCATCCCACAGCAAATGCCACTGGATCTTACACAGAAGCCATACTCAGCCACGTACACTCTCTGGTCTAAAACAAGCTATTTGAATGCAATTTCATTTTCACATTACAGACTTCGTGTTGAGGAACAGCAGTGTGGAACAAAGACAAACTCTGAAACCTTGTGAATCGCCTCGGGGCACAACTGCCATCCTCCAGGCAGGGCTGCCAGTCCTGGTATTGTGAAATAGTGCCACAAATACTTGCAGCTCAACTTGAAACAATACACAAGTCCAGAGACGTGAAAAAAGCTAGACCAGCTACCATATGTTGGTTGTTTTATGTTGTTGAGTACTTAGACCCATCGCTGTATTTCAGAACAGGAATTACTGGAGGGGTCGTCACACTAGGCACAGCTAACGACGTAGTCAAGCTTTTTCTACATACAGCTGAAGTACGTAGAATGTATTCAACTACTCAATTTCTCATCTACTTTTACAGCTCCCTCAAAAATTATGTATTTGGACAACATTAGCAGAGGATTACAATCCAGCTATGGTTGTGGAAAATGAGAAAGCTTTTTGGCTTTCAGATGGAAGCCTGCTGTAACCTCAGCAAATGCTGGCAGTCACTAGAAGGTCTTCCAGTTGATCTAACCACATTTCTGGAAGTCTCTGCTTGTAAAATGAACATGTTCAGGGACATAAAGACAGCATCCCTGTGGTACCACCACATATGCCAAAGATCCACAGATTATTAAGACACAAACTTGCCCCTTTCATGCTACAAGAGCCTCAAATTAATTGGAGGAGAGTTCAGCTGCTCCAAAGAGATGACTAAGATCAATTATAAATTCATCTTCCCATTCTTTTGTCTGTATTTAACCTCAGCATTACAACTCCACTATAACAAAGAAAAATAATAATAATAAAAATAAGTAGCCCCAAACTTGTCCTTCAATTAAAAGAATGGAAAACACATACATCGCATCCAATATACATGACTGCAGTTTCTCTTTGAAGAAAGGAGATGTTATGATCCTGTTTTTTCTTCTGGAGAAAAAAAGACACAGAGAGTTTAAGGGGTGCACGGTACATTTCACAGCGGTTAGGGGCACACAGAACACAGGCTTCCATCCAGCTACGGAACCACTCTGCACACGAGACTGCGCTCTATCATTTAGGAAACGTCAAGGGTGAAGGAGAAGCAACAAAAGAGGGTTTTGTTTTCTCATAGCTGAAAAAAGAGAGCGAGTTTGTGGGTATATGTGGTGGCTGAAGAAGGTGTTTGTTTAAAATCTGTATTTGTTGGAGTTCTCTGGAGGATCAGAGAGTGGGAATGAGAGATCTTCACATCTAAACCAAAGGACTCGAAGGCGAAAGACATGAAGCGGGAGTGGTGCAGAGCTGGTAATGACAAATGGAAACAAAGCGCAGAAAGGTTAAAAATGGCACAGCTAAAACCCTCTTCCCCTTTCAACTTCCTGAGCTTTACACTTTTAATCCCAAGAGCTCTTCAGTTTTCTACCGTGTCTCCAAGGAAAAGCAGAGAAGTCTGGATCGGGTATTTCTAACAGAAAACGGGGAAGAAAGAAAAGAGGGAAAAGGAAAAAAAAAAAAAAAAAGCTCAGAGCTAAACAAACAACCTTTCAAAACGTTTTGTACAACCTAACGAAGCAAATGGGACACAAGCAGGTGGCTTTTTTTCCTCCCTTCCAGGTCACCTTTATCCATGACACACAGCAACAAAGGCAGAAAAATGAAAGTTAAGGCCAACAGCCTGTCCTTAACTCATCCTGCTGTGCTTTGGTACTGCAGGGCTCTCAGATTAATGTGGATGTCACACAGCATATGCTGCAGAAACGAGGCACCACAGGATGCGCGAAGAATGGAGGGTTAAGGCTTTGGGCACTCTTATCAAGGTAAAGCTCACAGACCCGAAATGGTACATCTCTGAGGATTTAGGCTTTTGTTACTTGGATCTCTTCCCTCAGATTTGCAGGCAGGAGGATTGTGGTCATTGAACTTGTGCATCTGGCTTTCCCGAGCACTGAATTATGCAACTTTGAGCACTGTCACCTTCATTTTTAAAACAATCCATGCGTTCCAGGGTTCGTGAGCATGGTGAGATTCCCCAAATCTCTGATCTTCTTAGCCAGGTGCACAATGCCAAGGAAAGCTTTTGCATAAGCTCACTGTTTATCTCGCAGAGCATACAAAAGACTTTTCAAACCAGCAGAACATAAAGTATCATGTGTTGTGCAAATGCTGAAAGAAATTATTGGGGAAAAATGAAACTCTGTGGTGGCAATGAGAAGAAAACCATTTAGAACCCTTATTTTCCAAGATCAGTCAAAGTTGTTGGAAGCTAAGAGCTAACAAAGTGCAAGTTTCCATACGTTTGATATTGGATAAAGGCAGCACGCATTAATGACAACTACTTATTTCATCTCTGCGTCAAAATCCATTTCAGCAGTATTGCAACAGTTACATCTGTTAAAAGCATGGTGTCAATAACTGGAATACATAAACAATAACTCTCCAAATCACAAACTGTGCTCAAAACTGTGCAGTGAAGTCACATCTGAACAGCCCGAATGATCCCCCAAGACTGAATCAAAGTAGAAAGAAATCAAACACCGAGGGCCAACTTCTGACATGGGGTTTCCATCCAAGTTAGCAAACACAACTCTGCACCACTGGTGTCCAGCAGATCTGCCCGCAGGGAAAGCTGAGCTATGTACTCCTTACAACCAACCCACAGCAGGAGATGGTCAGAAACAAAATTCCACCTTCAGCAGCCAGACAGAGCATTGCAACTGCGGAGTGCTCGAGGCAGGAGATAGGGGAGTGACTTCTGAGAGAGGCAGCAGGGAGTGCTGCCCTGCGAGGAGGCAGCAACTGGGGCTGAACTGTTGTTTCTTTCCTGTTTGCTCTCAAGACAACAACTGGCTGTGCTCTCTATAAATGTGGTCACCAAAGCAGAAGCTTTCTCATAAAACACTGCTGTTTTTTTTTTTTTTTTTAATAGCTACTGGCAGTTTATGAAACCTTACCAGAATGTATTCTTGTTGCATTCAAGATGCCCCAGCAAACTTTCAGCTCCCCAGGAAAGGCAGGGGGTGCTCCCCTATGTCTTAATTACAAGACCAGCACTCCTTGTTTCCAGGGGTAAGTCTCCAAGCAGGCTGGGAGCTCTTCCTGGGAGCTGCCCACTCCCTGCAACCTCTGCAAGAGGAACTTAAAGCCCTTCTGAAGGGACTCTAAATCTGCAAACAGGCAATTCCTAAATAAGAGGGAGAAAAAGGAGGAAAACAAACCCCAGCCCCCTCCATCCTTGTTAGCCAGTCCTCACATTGGAGAGGCTTTATATCCACACATTTTAAGAAACCTAAAGGGAATGATAAACCCAATTCAATTTAATTGGGTGTTCTCCTGACAGAATAGTTATTAATAAGATTGCATTGTACAAACCTCTGTGAAATCCCAAATGCAGTCTGATGCAGTAGCAAAAACATTTAACACCCAGCAAGCAACATGCTACTGCTGGATTGTTGATGCTCCTCTCCTTTGCTCTTCCCCCTCCATTTCTCTCTCCTTTTATCCAATTCTCAAATCAAAAAAAAAAAAAAAAAAGGAGAAAAAAAGCTCATCTTGAACAGCTCCTATAAATTATTCACATGATATTACAGTGTATGTCAGCAGTCTCACAGTGTTTAAAAACCTTAACTACAAGCCAATTAAAATGTAAACTGAGAAAGACGGATGGGGTTGGGTCGCTCTGGTGTGAACTTGAGCAGCTCATAACAATACACACAACTTCTAGACCTGCTAATTTGACAGCTACTTTCATCAGCAGAGGCTTTTTCTTTCTTTTCTTTCTTTTTTTTTTAATGCAGTGTTTCTAAGAGGACGAACCAGCCTGCATACAGCAGATTATCCCCCTGGGTCTCACGATGCTGTACAGGAACTCACTCTGTTAGAATCATAGGATCATTAAGGTTGGAAAAGACCTCTAAGAACATCTAGTCCAACAGTCCACCTACCACCAATACTGCCCACCAACCAGGTTGCCAGCAGGCTCAGATTGGGCTTGTAACATCAGGAAAATGGGCCATGGGGCCTTCCCCTTTTGGAGAAAACCATTATTGAATTCTTATAACTAAACAGCAGTAAGGTAAGTGACAAATTATATTTCTTAAATGAAGTCTCTAGAACACAATATTTTCAATTGCTACAGAAAAATTAAACCCTTCCAATAAAGATATTTAGGATTGCCCAGCACATCAGCATAGCAAGACCAGACATCTGCCTAAATTGCTCACTGCTGGACCACTGAATGAGCCAGGCACAGATTAGCTTTTACACTGATAATGACACTAATTTTAATCTTCATGGGTTAATTACAAAAGCACCATTAACTCAGGTTCTGAGCATCACAGTCAGAAACACTGAGAGAAAACATAAAAGAAAATGAAAGTGGAATAGTCAAAGTCAATATTTAACCAGGGAAATTTAAGCCATACCTAGACAAAATCTTATGGAAATGGAAGCATCTCCATTTCCTTCTTACCTATGCTACTCGACTGATGGACCACCACAAATAAGCCATTTCTCTTATCTGTACAGTGGGGATAACGGCAGCTTGCCTCACGTGTAGAAGTGGTCAGACCAATGTAGAAAGAGAAAAGCAATCATTAGTTACCTGCTTGTTCTCCCTCTGCCCTTTACAAGGATGAAACCTGTGGAAGGTTCTGCTAGAGAACCACCAGAGACTCCGCTAATCTAGCAGTCACTGCACTGACTACACAAACTCCTCCATTCCAATTTGATCTGGCATTCTCGCGTCACACGAAATTACAGCTTAATTATCGACAGTTTCCCATGGAAGAGAATAAAGGACGTACTCCCTGCAGTCAGAATGGGACTGCACATAGCAGGGAGAGCAGCATCAGCTAAGGATCCGTGTGTAAGGGTTCCCAAACGCTGTGCAGCAGGCTGTGGGCTGTGTCCCTGCTCCCTTCCCTCTCAATAATAAGCCAAGATGAATTGGTCCATCACTAAAAGGTATCAGTCCCCAAGAAAGCTGGCTACAGGAAAACAGACATCAGAATGGCATCATTCTACTTTCTAATGGAGTGATGAAGAAAGGAAAAAGGCCGTTTTTCAGAATACCCAATATTCTGCTGCACCCAAAGATGCTCTAAGATCCTGTCTGTGGATTTCCAGTTTGAGCATTTGAAATGCACCATTTGGAAAAAAATATACATTGCATTATGATAACCGATGCCTAACCTGAGAGTTTTAAACAGTATACTTCCTGCAAAACGAAGCAGCTCAGACACTCCGAGCCGTTACAGAAGGACAGACAGCGATGTCCAGCTAGGCAGGAGGAGAGGCAGAGCCGGAGCCCCACGCATCGCGCTCTGCCAGCCCTGAGGCAAAGCAGCAGGTGAGCTCCAGGGAAGAATAGATCTCTGTTCAGGAGCTGCCTTTATGCCTATGAGCGCTAACCAAAGATGGCAGAGTAGTTTTGTTCCAAATGTTCTGTGTAAAATGGGAAATGAGAGCCAAAGCAAAGAGCCATTTTTGGTTCATATATTGCACGAAGAAAACCAATACGAGCAAAACATGGTAACTTTTATATATAAACTCATGAAAATACATTCCCTTAATAGGTTTTTATCCCACAATTCTCACATCTTAAAAGTTGTATATGATAACTTTGTATAAATTAAATCACTTTGAAGACACAGTGAAACTACTTTGGAAAGGGAAATAAAACCAAATGTGGGTAACAACCTTTGTACACTCCCAAATCCTCATTTGTAGAAATGTGTATGTGAGACAGGAATAAAAACGCTTTACAGGATTCATTTTTACTGATTCAAGTCATGCCATGGCTGTAAATTCTTTGCTGGCTAGACAGCTGGAGATATTTTCATTTCAAGCCCAGGCAGCAGGGCTTTATTTCTAACAACAGCATTCACTTAGTAGCTTTTCATTCTGAAAAGCATTGAGAAAATGAAGGGAATTAAGATGTGGCATCAAAAATGACAGTTCCCTGAAAACAGTTTTCTGTCCACACGAATCCCAGCTTTTGTATTGATCTTCTCTGCTTTCCCTCCTTCACCTCCTTTTTGGTGGACACAGTGTTGCTCACATTTGCAGTCTCCGGTTCCTCTTGATCCCATGTGAAAGAATCTAAAATTGAACACTACAAACCCAAACAATGGAAGTTTGCAGTGCAGAGCTACACACCTGAAATGCTCTCAAGGATTTGGCAGAGCTCTGCCAAGGGTTTCCAGCACCCAGAAATACCACGGGCTGAAGCTGCACATCATTTCCACAGTTGCTCACCTGGATGAAGGCTTTCTTTTCTTTTTTAATAACTTGGAACCTTTCTTATTATTAGTCTTCTGTTAAAGGTGCTCTTTCTCCACTTTTCTTTACAAAACAAATATTACTTGCTTGCTCTGCCTTTGAAACCATAACTTTAAGCCTTGATTTATGAAAGAAGCTAAAACATATACATGCCACTTTCAAGAACGACTGACTCAAGAAAGGACTCAGAATCCATCTAAGTAGTTTGTTACTTGGAGCTTCTAAGAAGAAACTTAATCATAAAGCCACAGGTTTCTCCAAACAGTGAACTTCTTTTTTCTTCATTCACTCTTTTGTAAGCTAATTACTAGATATTAAGTGTGGAAATTGCACCAGCCCCATCATTCCACATTATTTAGATATCTAGTCCCTGTGAAGCAATACTTACCCTAAATCTATCCACAGAAAAACACTCATGGGCCTGGCCCACGATTCCTGCCTGATGAATACCTTAGGAGCAACTCTCCTACTTACAACAGTTCATTACAGTAGGAAGAATTACCTTATAATTGATCTTACCTATGCGTTAAACACTCTTAGCATCTTGTCAACTCTGCAGCGTGGTCAATTACCAGATAATAGCGCCCACTTCCACATGTCTTATTACTTAAATGGTAAGATCAATAATTAAGAGTATATAGCGCCATTAAGCACCTGCTGATGAAAGTCTGCTGGTGCGTGGAAGAAATAAAGGTAATTACTCCACCTCTTCCTTTGGCTGATCCTGAGGATACTGCTTATAAACACCTACATCCCCCAGTGCTTCAAGAACTCTTTTGGCCTTAGCTCTACCCTAACCAGAATTTCCTAATGAACAGAACAAAAAATTCACGTGTGTGTATGTTATTTCAGTTTTAAAAGAACCAAAGTTTTGCCTGCTCTGTGATCCCATGAATGACTACAAGTTCTTTTGCTTGTTCTTTCAGTTGTTTTGTTGTTGTTTTTGATGTTTGGATATAATCCAACAGATTCTTTTTCTCTTGCCTTCTGTTTAGTGGGTTATATACCATATATATTTTATACATACCTATGGATCTCAGTTTTCACTCTTTTCTTTATATTTCAGAATTACTTACCCTTTTTCCTCCTAGCCTTTGGGACTGGGTCACAAAATAGGATACTAAAAACATGAGCTGTAATGGCTGAACTGTAATATTGGATACCTAAACTGGATATCAATTTATTACCTTAATAATAAAAATAGTCATAAAACACAGAATGTTAATCCTTTTTTGAGACAAGTGACGTACTTCAGTATAAGCTAATTTTAACTGAGAATTTTAGTGTTCTGTCAAGGTTAGGTGGAAGGAACAGAAATTCACACATAACGTATTTTTATTTGCACTATGAAAAAACATCTCATGGTATTTGTTTTGTCTCTCAATGTCACATCAAGAGAAGCACAGAATCACAGAATATCTGGAGTTGGAAGAGATCCTCGGGGATCACCAAGGCCAACTTCTGGCTCCACACAGGACCACACAAACCCTATGTCTGAGAGCAATGTGCAATGTTCCTTGAGCTCCAGCAGCTCGGGACCATGCCCACTGCCCTGGGGAGCTGTTCCATGCCCACCGCCCTCTGGGGCAGAACCATTCCCTGATATCCAAGAACCTGATCACATCAACAAAAGGACACGTTGCAGAGCGAACCACTAGCACATCACCCGCCCAACCGGTGTCTAGAGATGTTCAGTGCTAAAAGGAAATGACACAGTGTGTTTTCTAGTAAAAACCTGGATGACACCTACCTTCCTTATCCAGTTATGGACTCTGGCATTTTGAAACACTATTGTTCTCTGTAAAGCTCATAGATTAATTTTTCTTTGCACTGATGACGAGTGAAACTATTTGATTCAGTACAGTTTACACTTACACAACAAAGTCTCCATAATCTATAAATCCTCCATGAACTGCAAGCCGGAAAAGTGTTAAGTGTATTTATTACTTTTGCTTGTAATCTCAATTTTACTGTTCAAAGTCTACAGAGAAGGCAAAATCCTCTTCTCTAAGCTGAAAGGGACATAATACCGGCTCACACTGCCAGGATATCTAACTAACTCAAAGCTACATAACAGAAGAAGTTTTCACTCTCTTCATATATGTACTTTATGATGATGCCTCTTAAACTTCTGAGTACTCACAGAAAGTATCCCTCACAGGAAGAAAGGTAGACTTTTAAAAAACCCACCACTTCATGGAAAACTTTGCTCGAGAGCAACCTACCAGAAGTATTAATGAAAGGGCTGGGAATTATTCCAAAATCCTCACTTCAATTATCTTTTTTTTTCACTCTAAATCACAGCAAAACATTCCTTTGTGCTTTTTTCCCCTTTGAAAAGAACTGAGCATAACTCTGATATGCTCATTGACCTCAACCAAAGAAAAGGTTTCTCTCACTCATATCAAAGAGCAAAAAATAAGTATAAGAGAGTTTACTGGAATTTTCGTACTCAAGCTGTATACACAAATCTGGCAAGAAATCAAATCAGTTTGTCTAATACAAACTAATTTCTTTAAGCCTTTGAGGTTCTTCACTTTGCTCTCTTTTTCTTTTTGTTGCTGTTATTGTGTGTTTTGTTGGGTTATTTTTTCCTACCTATTCAAATATACTTGCTAGCTTATCTTTGGACTGGAAAATTACAAGTGCTCATTCACAAGAGCACTTAGCATCACCATGTCACAGTATAAATAGAAATGTCCTAGGCATAGCTCTTGCTATGTCAGAGTGCTTCTGCTTAGACACTGATGCTGAAATTTCGTTTCCTATATTTGTATACTCAGCCACTTGAGAGTAAATGAAACTATTACAAGTGTTCTACCTTCAGAAAACCCACTCATGCCAGGAAAATGCAACTGTGCGACTTGTAGTTTTTTATTTAGGAGGAAATCTATAGGTGTGAGCATGATATCTGTTTCCAATCTGAGTCAAAGTACATGTAAGGATGGACATCTCTTTTGTCCTATTCCCCACTCACTCCAAAGTTACTCCAATTTTGCATTCCAAATACAGAAAGGAATATGCTCTGATGACTACACACTCAGCCTGCTCTTTTTGCCAGAACTGCTTCACCCGTTTCCAATTGTCAGCAGCATAAATGTCAGATCTTGTATTACAAGCAATGAGTCATGTCTGTGATAATAAAGAAGACAATGTTTCGTGGCGCAGATTCAAAGCTTACACAACATATAGATCGTCTTCTTTTTTTAATATGCTAAGAATTTTCAGCGGTTCTGGCCTCTTCAGGAAAAGATCAGCATGGCTTCCACAACCATCACTTGAGACTACAGAACTGTCTTTTCTATTGCCAAAAAGCTGTTTAAATTGCTGTAAATCAGCAATGTCTCCTTTAAGGAAGGGGAGGCAGCAGGAGGAGGGGAAAAAAAAAAGTTATAACAAAGTAAAGTTCATGTTTTTGAAGTTGTCTGCTTTTAGCAAGTCTTGTTCTATTTAATAGCTTCCAGAGTCAAGGAGGTCTCAAGTAGACCTGAGCTACCTAACCACAAGAGCAATTAGTTCCTCCAGACACTGTGTCTGTTGTAATGCAGTTCACTTAACTTCACATGGTGAATCAGCTCACTTTGAGGGTGTTTTTTTCCTCCTTCCCTCCTATTATTTCTTTTCCTTGTCTCCAGGTAGCTGCTTGTCTTGACACCTGACCTCTACCTGCTCCATGGACCAACTACGTCAAGCACCGTTAGAGAAATGAAATCTGTGCCCATTCCCCTGAGAACCCGAATACACCCCCAAGTTCACCGCCAAGCCCAGGTCTTCCAAATGCAAAATGGGCGTTGCTTCTCGTGGCTTGGTTTGATAGAAGCCTGATGAAGGACGTGGCTGCAGTTCACAACATGTACCCCGAGGGAGGCATCAGCTGCTCAGAGATGCTGCCCAGCCCAACAAGCTCAGCTGCCTATTTCAAAAGCATCTCCAAAATTAGAGAAACCCGGCAAATACCTGCCTGACCTAGAAACAAAAATCAGCGCAAAAAGCCACTTCACATTCTTTGACTCACTTTAAAAGCCAAATGTTTTGATAGTCTGCCTAATTAGTCTGGGATTTTGGAAGGAAATTTTCAGATTAACTAAACAGGAAATAACGCTAACAATGCTCCACCAGCTGAAGGGCGACCACGGTTAATTGAACTGTTTGCTTAAGTATCAGTGTACACAGAGCCATATTAAAGTGAAGATGCTGCCAAGTACTTGTCTTCCATTGTATAAAAAATGTCACTCAGGCACTTGAGTGCTGTTTCCTATTGTCTGTCAACCGGTGTTTCTAACAGATACTACATGCTGCTAAACCTCATCCACTCATCACTGTATCTTGACTCAAGCATATTTTGGCTTTTTTCTAAAAGCCGTGTCCATTTTTACACTTTTTTTCTATCTCCACACATCACTTTAACTAGACAAGTTTAAGAAAAATGTTTGTCTCCTGGTAAAAAGAAAAGCTCCAAACCCAGTAGCTTTGCTATCGTAGTAAATATTGTAGGAGTGGTGGGCAGCAAAGCAAGAGCCCCATGAGCTTCTCTTCCCTCTTTGCTACCTACATCAATGCTGTTTTGTGACCAGGAGTGCATCCATCCACCTTTCACATTGCCCCCAAAGGCTCAGGAACGCTTTGCTCCTGTGAATTGGGAACACTTATTAAAATAAATGACACTTGATCTATCTTGGTATAGAAGGTCAATTCCCGAGGTTCCTTAGTGCTGTGACCTCTTGCAGACCTGCTCTTACATTTTGCACACACGGCCTGTGCCACAAGCTGGGCTGGAGGTGCACGGGATATGATTACAGGGCTTAACAGCCCTCCTTGCTAATACAAATCAAGACAACAGAAATACTTGCTGTTAAAGGGTTGTCTACAGCATGGATTTTAATGGCTTTGCCGTGTTCACTAAGGATTCTCTTTAATAGCTCTTTTTTCCTCACTATATGGAAGTGAAATTTCAAAGCGAGTACGTCACAGGAATCCAAAGCATGAAGTGATTCTGGCACTGCACCCCACAGACACTCCTCATCCAGAGCACCCAGCCACATTTCTCCCTGGTGGTACACTAGTTTATTGCTCATGCCGGCCCTGTTGAACTCATCTAGGACTACTCTCTTCTGTTCTGCTGCTCCAGAAGTGGTCAGCTTGTTTCTAATTGCCAGAAAGGAGATTTCCCCATCTAGCTTCAGTCATTTAATAGTGTTTAGTCTAGATCACCTTGAAGTTCCTTCTATGATCAATGGAAAGAGAAAGATAGAGTGAATCAGCATCGAGAATGAGGAACTTATCTAAAGGAAGAATGAGTCACCATTGCTGCCTAGTAGAGGCAAGCGGCTGAAGGCAGGTGATACATGTCCTTCACCCCACCAGAAGAGAGATGCTTTGCCCCCAGTTTCCATTTTAATGTTGGGACTGGGTCAACAACCATCATCATTGCATTACAGAGGCTCAGCAGCATCAAAACATTCAGAACATGAGAGAGGGACCAGACAGACAAGGTAAAGAAAGATACCATCAGGAGGAGTCCTCCAAAATCCCGGTGATAATTCACTGCACCTGGCTTTGGCATCTTCCTGCTCTCTTCCCCACTGCGTCAGAAACTCGACTGCCTACCAGACACAACCATACAACTGAATTTTGTAATCACTAAAGATGGACAAATTCAAGTACCCACTCCTCATCTTAGGGGCAATAAAATTAGAGAGGCAGAGGAACTTTGAGCCAAAACTGACAGTGAATTTTCAGCATAGAACATTGAAGCAAAGACCTCATATCTGACTTCTCCAAAATGCTGTCAATTTAAGAATGCTCTGTTCATTTAACACAAGTGTACAGGATCAATTTTCCATCTTGTCTACATGCATTGTGAGTCTATTACAACCACAACTAGAGATTTCTGCAGACCCCAAGAGATGTTGTTTGCCTCATTAGCACATGCATCTAAAACCCAGCAAAGATTATATTTCTTCAACGTACTTGTTCATATTTAAATAATCAAGAAGCACTAATGCTCATGAAAATTGTTCTTCCATCCTGTCCACTCGTTCTTACCTGTACCACAGCCATCTATTTGGGACCTAAGCAGTCAGCTTGGTAGTTCCATTGAGCCAACGCTGGCTGCTCTTGGAGCAAGTGCTTCCCAAAACAAGCAGCTCCAGGACTGCCAGCACAAATGAACAGGAGAAGTTCCTGGGGAAAATAGTCATTTCCTGTAAGGATGGGTTTCTGGTACCTGTATTAAGAGTGAGTGGCACTTTATTCCATAAGGGGCTGATTGCACAGCACTCACTTTACAGGTAGTGGCTGCGGGCATGAACATCAGCATCACTGATTCTATTCTTTGCCATGATGAGAAGAGACAATTTGGAGAGATTATGAAAAACATTCAGCGAGGCGACAGTGAATCTCAAACACGCCATTTAATTTCAACTACTTTTGACCACGTAAGATGAGCAGCAGACTTTGCATGTATTAGGTACTTCAGCAATTCTGAAGGAATGCACTTTGCCATCCCTGAATTTCTAATGTTTCTCTGAAGTATAAGTCTAACGTTCACTCCAAAGCTCTTGTTCAGGCAATGGAAACAGTGCTCCAACTTGCTACAGAGCCATTAGGGCAGAGGAATGACTTGAATTGGTGAATGGTGATGATGCTAGTGCAGTCCTGAAGCAGGATCTGCCATGAGTACTAGACTAGAAAACCTTCCACAAGCAAGATCAGGTCATTGTACATGAAATGCAAACAATGACAGAAAAAGGGAACTCTTTTTTATAAACAAAAGCATTCCCCAGGAAGAGGGAAAAAAAAAGAGAATTTATCTGCAGAAGGATTTAATAAGAAACAGCCTGTTCCAGACGCTTCTTCATTTAATTTAAAATAAACATAAACCAGATCTCTCTCCTATACAACATGGATCATTCCCTTAGAAGGAACAGGCAGGAATTCAAAGGTCACCCTAGAAGCTCTGCTGTGGGACAGCACAGAAGAGCCTTCTGCCTCTGTCCATGCTCCTCATAGGACCCTGCTGCAAGCTCACCATGCGCCTTGGCTCCCCAGGAGCACTGGGTCTCCCACTCCATCCCACTCATCCCCCAGCCATCTCGCTAGTCCCCCAGCCCCTGCCATCCCATTGGGTCCCACATCCTCTGTCCTAGAATCATAGAATCACCAAGGTTGGAAAAGACCTTTAAGATCATCTATTCCAACTGTCCACCTATCACCAGTATTTCCCCACTAAACCATGTCCCTCAGTACAACATCTAAACGTTTCCTGAACACCTCCAGGGACAGTGACTCCACCACCTCCCTGGGCAGCCTGTGCCAGTGCCTGACCACTCTTTTGGAGAAGAAACTTCCTAACGTCCAGCCTGAATCTCCTCTGGCACAACTTGAGTCCATTCCCTCTCATCACTATTGCTAGTTACACGGGAGAAGAGGCCGACCCCCATCTCACCACAACCTCCCTTCAGGTAGCTGCAGAGAGCAGTAAGGTCTCCCCTTAGCCTCCTCTTCTCCAAACTTAATAACCCCAGCTCCCTCAGCCGCTCCTCATAAGATTGTCATCACGCTCGGTCCCCCAGCCCCTGCCATCCCGCTGGTCTCCCACCCCCTGACATCCCACTGGGTCTCCTGGCCCATCACCCTGCTGGTTCCCCATCTCCATCCACCCCACAGAGCCCCTGGCCCCTGCCATCCCACTGGACCCTTGAGCGCTCAGCACCCCAAGGAGTGCTACGAAGGGTTCCCACAGAGCAGTGTCTGTGCAGTCCTGTGGTCAAGGCTCCTTCCTCAGGTGTTCAAGCCATCGTGCTAACGGTGACAAGGGTCTCAAAGCAAAGCGGAGGGCAGGGACTTAACCTTCCAATAATCCCTCTACAGCTCTTATACTTCGGGGTAGATTCTGTAGAATGCGCAGCATGTCTTTGTAAATGCTCACTGTATAGGCTATATGCAGAGTTCAGTCAAAAGCACACATGCATTTCTGATTGCACAAAAAAATTGCAAGACAACCTCCCCTCCCACTCGCCCCGATTTCACCTACCTCCATTAATGAGTTAGCCAAACAATTTCTCCTATTTTGCTATATCTAGAAACCAGAGCAATTTGCAGCGTGGTATTAAAACCCACAAGGGCTCTTAAAAGGAAAAGCGTGGCAGGAAGAAACTCTCCATGCACAACAGCAGCTTTTGTGTCAGAAAACCACGTCCACCCTGAATCCTTGATATGCCACATTTGAAAGTCTGAGCTGGCTTGCAGCAACTCACTGTAACACTGACCGCTCTGAAAAGACTGCAAGGAAACCTGGCAAGAAACCTCTTCTATAACAACAAACCAGGCTTGCAATAAAAACCATCTGCAAAAGTGCCAATTATCCTTCTCCTCAAATGATTATGTTCCATCTAGTTTTGCTGACAAGCAAGTTATGCCACATTTTAATAGGCAATAAAATGTATTATTAAATAATTAGTAGCTAAGAAACAGAAATTAGAGGGCACTTCCTTTCACATACATCCCCCCAGTACTTCAAGCTATTGATTTAAAGGCAACTCGATCCTCTAAAGAGGACAAAATGGAACCTGATACAGCAGTTTACCAGGAGACAATTACAAGGCTAATGATTGTTCGCAGAGAAATGAAGCAGGAAGAAATTCTAGAGAATTCCACCCTGCTCTGTTTTGTCTGATCCCTGCCTAAATCCCCCAGAGAGCTAAAATTTCTCCAAATCTGTTCCTTGCTCTGAGCCCATTAATTACAGTGTTAAAGGTAAAGAAGTATTGATGTCTTTCCTCTACTCCCTCCATTGCCCCCCAGGTAACGTCTGGTACTTGTTCAGCCTTTAAGGTATGGTTGCCTAACTGAAAAAAGCCCCACTAAGACCAATTAAGGCCTTTACTAAGAGGCTGAAAAGAAGACAAATGGAGGCAGAAAGCCCGATTACAAGGAACCTTTGTACAGATGTAAAGCAATTAGAATAGTCTCCAGGGCTGGCCAAGGCAGTACCTACTAGTAAAGGATTTTACAGCTTGTCTAAACTTGGAACAATCTGTCTCTCTCTCTTTTCGGTTGAGTGTAAAAGTGAACCCTGTATTAGTGTCATGTATCGGCTGATAGCTCGGTATTGGTTTCCCTGAGCATGTTAAATCTGTAATGCTGGGCTCAAGATCCCTTGTGGACGACAATAGCGTTATACAGTCAGCTCTAACTTACAGGGAAAGAAGATATGCCTGATGTTAAGCCATGATAAAAAACAGAACCAGCTCTTTCAAGCTCCTTTTATTTGCCTAACACTAATCCCTAGAACGTCTCAGATTTACTGCACTGTGCTGCTGCATAATTTGGCACACAATGTCTAGGAGATGAAAACCTTTGTACTGCAGTTTTAATAATAAAAATAAATTTAAGGCAGCTACTTACTTTTCAAAAATAAAAATTAAGGCATAGGTGCACTTGCTAGAAATGAAAACTGATCCAACCAAATGGTCCCTGAGAAGCACCCCAGCACTGCACATCACCAATCCCATGCCCCCAGAACACACAGACCCCAGCCTACTTCCCCTGGTCTGTCCGCCAGGCCGGTACTGAAGACCCTGACTTGAGCAGGAGCTGCACCTGCCCAAAGCTGGCCTTGCATTTAGTGGGAATAAGCATGTGCATCCTTTGGTGAAGCATGGACACCAAGCAGGTATCAACACCGATGCCTTATCCACCCAAGAGACATTTATGGGACTGTATCTGCAACAGGCAGCTTCAGTAGGTATTGGCATGTAGAGTCCATACATTTATAGCCAAAGATGCCTTTATTTTTCATTCACTTATTTCTGACGTGGAAAACACTTGTCTCACATTCTGACCATCATAGCAACAACACTTTGTATTTGCAACGGGCAATGTACCCAAGGCAGTGCGTGAGCAAAGTCACCGCTACCCAGCTGAAGGAGGAGCAAAAACAGAGAAAGCAGCTTCTTCCAGGTCAGCTGCTGTGCTTCTGCACAAAACCAGCCTTCAAGGTAACTGACCACGTGAAACAGAAATTTGAAGTTCCTGGTCCATTGTGGCAATATTAGTGCCTCTCAAGGGTTTTGCTTCTTTCAGGACTTGTTCAGGTGGATATAGAAATTGGCACAATGAAGTTTGAAAGAAGGAGTTCTTGGGAGTTGCTGCTGACGTGCTTACTGTGCATGTCACATCATCTGCCAAAGAATTCACCTTCTGAGGAAGCCTCGGACAAGAAAAGATTTCCTGCAACAGTTTCAAAGACCAAGGACAGTGCAATGTGTTTCCACCACCCCTCTTCACAACTCGATGAGTTACGGGGTAGATCTGAAAAAAATAAAAGCGTAACATCTGACAAAAGATTCAGCATTTCTTAAACTGGGAAACATTTTTCCAAAGTGATGCTGTGCTGACAGGGGTTGCTGGGCGACATGATCTCAGCTGCTGCTCTGCTGCCTTCTTTTCAAGGTCTGATCTTTACTGAGGTGCTAGATGGACCTGAGTGCTTCTAGAAATCCCCCCTTGCCTATAAATGTGCTGCAGATTAAAAACAAAAAAATAAATGCAGTGATGTAGAGTATCCGTCGCACCGTGCGACGTGGAGTTCAGACGTGGAATTCAGGTTTAGCAATATTTGTGCTTTAAGTAAAACAAAACTGGACGTTTATCACGCGCATCCTCCATCACGCTAACACAAATCTAAGCGTTTCTGTTGTTGGGAGAAGCAGTCAGCAGAGCTTCTGGTTCAGTTTAGGATCTGGTGCTATAAAACAGCCTCAAAAGGCCCAAGCAGTCCTCCCCCAGCCACCCTCTGATTTTCCCGGTGCTAAGAACCTCAAACACACAAAGAAGATTTCAAAACAGCAAGCTAAAAACCACTACAGCAGGACATCATCCTTAGTAATGAGGTCAGCAACATACCTTTGCTCCATGAATTATTTAAGCACATATTACTCACAGGCTGAACTTTGCACCGAGTGGCAAAGAGGAGAAGGCTAACACATGATCTCAATGCAAACCAAGCTGAGCCTAGTTAAAATCATTTCAGCGAGTGTTTCATGCCACATTTAAATCAGTCTTTCCAAAGGGAGAATCCACCATTACCCTCAGAGTAACTCCCTGCACGTTCAAATCTTCTGAATTCATCTCTGACTTAAAAGCACGGGTGCAAGAGTCACATGAGAACAATAAGCACTCAACAAAAATACGAGAGTAAGTCAGATACCTGCTTCATTGCCCTGTCAAGGCTCAAGCACCGCTCTCTGAGTGCTGCATACCCCTCATATCACTGCAGACAAATGGTAGCCAAAGACCTACAGTATTTATTGTCCGGCGTGCACAGAAATAGCGATTCTTGATTCTGTGCATCCCTTCCCTCTCCTCCTCCCACAGGCAGTTTGCCTCGGGTAAGGCTGAGGGCTACAACGCTCCTGCCAGTGATATGTCCATGCTCTGGTGACTGTGTCTCACCGGCTGAAACCACTCACTCAACCACCTGATCAGCATCCCTATGATGCTTTCTTGCAATGTTGGAAAAAGGTTTTGAGTGCTTTTGCACGGTGCCGCAATTTGATGGAATGAATCAAAATTGCCTGTGTTTCTCCAAGCCCATTCCTGAAGGAGGCATTCACCCATCCATTTATTTCCGTGGTGCCCTGCCAAAGCATCACAAAAAAAAAAAGCACGCTCCAAATTTAGCTCTATTGATACATAAATACAGTCACTTCAGCTAAAGAGCCATCAAGTCACTGTGACGCTTGGTAACTTGATTAAATCTGTATTAATGTAGCGAGTCTTACTGCACGGCCTTTAACACCGAGTCGGGAAATAATTAAGTTTTAAAGAGAGCTGGTGAAAGATAACGCCAAGTCTGGTTTGCTGCCGCAGCGCTGATAAAGGAAGGGGTATACAATTGAACATTAATTAGGTACAAGCAAACATCTTTGCTAATAGCTCATGTTCTCATTCCCAAAATGTCAACAACAGATATTAGTGCCAGATGCTGGTAAAACATCTCCTAGGACTGGAGCTGGGACGCAGGAATAGGTTTGTGCATGTGGAGGAAATGCCAGCGCTGTCGGGGGGAACCACCGCGATGCCCCACACCGCCCCACGATTAACGGCAGTCGTGGTCACACAGCGGGGCCCTGGGAGGCAGAATTTAACAGTCAGATGGCACAGCCCCTGAACCAGAGGTAACGCTGCCACTGAGAGACCAACCCAGAGATCACTGGAGGCTTTTTACAGTTACCGAGCATCTTCCCACAATAGGGCTTCCACTGAACTTAGGGTAATTAGAATAGAAAACAACAACAAACTTCAACAAAAGCAAGCAAATTCTAAATGTTGCTGCCCCTGGAAGGCTGAGATGTAACTGCTACCTAAACCAACTTCCCACACCCAGGCGTTCCAATACCCGGGTGCTACAGCGCCCAGCCATTCCCCACCCGCACTGACTCGGCTTCACTGCTCGGGTTTGATAAGAACACAGCTGGGATAGCATCAACAAAAGCTCTGAAACAAACAAACCAACCTGTAAATAATGCATCTCTACAATGACATTTGAACTGTAGTTTAATCAAATCAAGTAGGATCCTTTCAAATATCACTTATCCTTTAACTGCAATTTCCAAATCTCTCAAATCCCGGCTTTTCTTTTAATCTCACATGAAAATTATATTACACTAATACTGTTTACATCTCATTTCCTCTCGGCCATGCAAAAATATCACTAACTACATTCCCATTCTCCCCCAGTGCTCTTCTGCCTTGCCATAAACCCCACGGGTGTTGCACAGCTCCATCCCTCTGCTATGTGCTCTCCATACAGCCAGCAGTCCCTCAGCTGGAGCAGCCCGGTCCTCCACCACCTTATGAGCACAGGGATTGTACACCACTCCTTGGCCTCTGTGGGAATGGGCTGAAACCATCCCTTCACTCTGAAACCCGTGAAATCCAGCAATTTTCATGAACTCATAAATCATGCCTACCTTCTTCCCCAGCTCTGAGAAGAAAAAAAATAAATAAATAAAAAAAAAGAGAGAGAGTTTAAGATATTTGGAAGAAGGGTCAGGCAACTCTGGAAGAGTATAAGGATGTTGCTATGCTCTGCAGAGGGAAAATCAGAAAGGCAAAAGCCCAGCAGGATGTGTTAAAGATAATAAAAAATGTTTTTACATTCACATCAAGAGGAGAACCATGGAGAATCTCTCACCCAGGGAAGTGGTGGGGTCACTGTCCCTGGAGATGTGGCACTGAGGGACGTGGTCAGTGGGCCTGGTGGAGGTAGGTTGGGGTTGGACTTGGGGATCTTAGTGCTCTCTTCTGACCTTAATGATTCCATGATTCTAATGGTAGCCCCTAAGTTTTCTTTTGGTTTTCAGTGCCACGTCAATACATTTTGCTGAGCAGAGTGTCTGCCTCGGGAAGGATGGCCCAAGCACTGAAACCACACTGGATGTGGAATCATAGAATCATAGAATGGCCTAGGTTGAAAAGGACCTTAAAGATCATCGAGTTTTAACCAACCACTAGATCAGGCTGCCCAGAGCCACATCCAGCCCAGCCTTGAATGCCTGCAGGGATGGGGCATCCACAACCTCCTTGGGCAACCTGTTCCAGTGCATCACCACCCTCTAAGTGAAAGCCAGATGGCTTCAGGAATAGAAGTACCCTATTATGGAGCTGGATATGAAGGATATCCAGTGAGGATTCATCAAGGGCTGAACCCAGAAACGAGGCATCATTTTCATTCTCCCTGAAAATGGCTGGGAACTGTTGGATATTGCACACCCAGCTCCATGTTCTGAGCTGAAAAGCAGTCATACAGACGTACCCTGAGGCCACAACACGCATAAGAGGCATTCCCTGCACATGGTGGCCCTCTCCTTCCTGCACCCAACTGCTCCTGGGAAGGTCCTGGGTGCGTCCCTGGGTCCTCCATAGCAACAATTACAACACAGCTCTGCCTTCGTTCCCAAACATCCACTTGAGCTCATTAGCAGCTAAACGCAATAGCAGGAGACAAGGTTTGCAGTAAACCCACTGGCAAAAGCAACCCCCCACAGACAGGGTTTGAATAAAGATTTTTTTTTTTTTTTAAGAGATACCTTTAATCATTGCATTTACCTTTTGATTTCCCAGATAAAAACTTGAAAGAACCTAAGAAAGGAGGGCTGTTAAACTGCAAATTCTTGTCAGGAAAAGAGCAGATCAGGCAAAAAAAAGGACAGAGTGGCACCCCCACAGGTCATCTTGCAGCTCAGATGAGATAAACATGTCTGTGTGGAGCTCTGTTCCCCACACCAGCCACCCAACATTTTTACAAGTTTAAGTCTACTGTGAAGGTTGATAGGAATCTATTCCAAATTGTTTTCAACAAGGCTCAATATTGTTTTACCTTGCTTGTGAGTACTTACAACAGAACGAGTGCAATTCCAATTACTGGGGTTTTACAGTGAGATTATCCACACAAGAAACAAATGTCCATTTTGCATCTCCCTTTCTGGGTTCATTTCTAAAAAGACATCCTTGCAGGCAAATATACACCTTGGAAACATTGGCATTCAAAGTTCAATGGTCCAGTGCTCACTTCTTGCGTGTGTACAAATCAGGATTTATGATTTTGGCCTCACTGCAGCGACTACCCACATCTTATTTCTTGCACCATAAGGGCTGTGATAGGACAAGGGGTAATGGATTTCAGCTAAAAGAGGGGAGATCTAGGTTAGATACCAGGAAGAAATTTTCTACTCAGAGGGTGGTGAGGCCCTAGAACACGTGTGCCAGGGGTGGTGTGTCTCCCATCCCTGGAAGCATCCAAGGCCAGGTTGGATGGGATCCTGGGCAGCCTGATCTGCAGGTTGGCAACCAGCCCATGGCAGGGTTGGAACAAGATGATCTTTAAGGTTCCCTCCAACCTAAGCCATTTGATGATTCTGTGGCTGCACATTCTCATAGGACTATTTTCTCAGTGCTTACACGAAAGCACAAGATGAGGTGCAAGTCCCCCATCCCTACCAGCCCACCTCACAAAGGCAGCAGCGTGCTGTTTCTTTAAGGAATATCACAGCAGAAACACACAAAATCCTTGGAATCAGTCTGAAAGAGAGGCCAAGGACATTCCTTCCCAAGCATTAGATTTGGTTTCACATGAGATGATTAGACTCATCCATGCTAATTACACTAGAAAGAACTAATTAGAAAAATCTACCATACAGCTAATGAGGGCTGGGCCTTAACTATCTCAGTGCTTAATTTTTCAGGTTGTAAAATATTACCTTACCCTCCTTCCCCCCTCTCTGCATGCCATCACCACGTTAATTCTTGTAATAGAGTTGATCATTAAATACCTACTGAAGAAATATTTGTTAATACCTGCAAGTGCCACATTTTTAAACCAGCTATGCACTAATGGCTTCTCCGTATAATTAAAGTATCAATAGGACAGGCTAAATTCTCTGCCAGTGGAGGGGAGCAAGCCAGAGGATCTACCAGCAGCCTCCAATGCCGCCCACTAAACCTGAGCCAGTGGCAATGGGTAATATAAAACTGCTAATGAATTCTCTGCAGTGCTCCAGTGCAGCCTTTTCAATAAATACACTTTTTTTCTCCCCTTGGGAATAATGCAGGATAAGAGATTTCACGTGTAATGTTATCAATGTGGAAGGAGAGTTTATTAAAAAGCAATGATATCACCTGATAAAGACTAACATCTCTGCCAAGGGTTATAGTATTTAGCAGGAAGCTGATGGAATGAGCGTAATGAAAAGCTAATAAATCACAGTCCTTCATTATACAATAAACTCATTAAGTTACTCCTTGAAAATGGTGAGCCAGACATAGCAGAATATTGCTCGCCGAGTAATGTTAAAAGCTTTCCTAGAAAATATAAATTCAAAGCCAGCCTTTGAATTTTGCTGTATTTACATACTTAGTGTCCATTTGGAAGTTTAATGAAGGATATTAGGAAATATCTATGTGATGCAGCATCCGTTCAGCACATAAACTGTGGTTTTCAAAAGAGGGTTTCCAGACAGCCTGGAAGGGGACCAAACCCCTCACTCTGTAAGATGATGTGCGAAATTCGTGTAAATTGAAATGCCAGAACTTCCTTTTTTTTTTTTTTTACACAAACCTTTGAAAAATCAGATGCATTTCTATGCCGGATTTTTATTTTACTTACCCCCACCATATCCATTTTCCCCAAAGGCATTAAAATAAATCTATTTAAACGTATGACCAGCATGAATCTGATTTTTAATAGGCTTAAGAAGACCCCTCTTGGAATCCTGACTGTGCAATATCACAAAGTGTAATGAGAAATCCAAAGCATCAGAGGTCTCTGGTCTGTACAATCTTTATGACAGAATTTATATATAGAGAAAATCATAAATAGAGAGAAAATCATTAGTCTCGTTCTTACTTCACTCCTGTAAAATCAGAGGTAAATCATCGAGAATTGGTGGAATTAGGATAATTTCATCACATCTTCTGCAATAATGTCAATGTGCTTTTAAAAAATCTGTCTCTCATAATCTTAATTTTTTGATGCCCCTTAAGGCAATTTTTAACTACAATTTTCTGATCACCTACTATTTTTTGAAATTAAAAATATTATGAGTATATACGTATATAAGGACACACAAACTGAAGCAGAGAAATACAGCATACCTACTTCCAAACCAGAAAACAGAGGTTGTGAACAAACCGAGAGCAAAGCAATAGAGTGGAGCATAGAGGGAAGCAGATTTGAATGAAAGGGTTCAATGCTGAGCTTTCATTGTCGGCAGCCTGAAAGGCACAGTGATCTGTACCCAGTGGAAATGCCTGGAAATGACTTGATTTTCCTTCACAGGAGTGAAAAGCAGGAGTTCCGTTTTTGAAATGAATGAAACCAGAATGGCGTAAGAAATCTTGGCATTGGGTGCTGGGTTACCTGTGACCAAGTTCAGGTCATGGGGAAGGACGTTAGTAGAGGGTTACTTTATAAGGAAAATCAGTTAGGAGAGAGCTAGGGATTGTTAACACTCTTATGGGTTTCTATGACCACCTTTTGAATCAAAGCAACATTTGGAGGTAGATGACTGAAGAAAACCAACCCTGACTGCTTCCTCGTACACACACCCGATTTACTTCACACACTGCATATGCCAAGAGCATCTATTTAAGATCAGATATTGCTCACTTGGTGCAGTTTGATTACCTCTGCCAATATTCTTTATAGTCTTTCTCTGTCAACAAGCAATTAAACAGTTACAAGTGCCTACGTCTGTCCAGCCTGCGAGACTGATGTCCTTAATAGCCTACGTTGAAATCTTCTTCCATGTCAATGTTATGACATGGCATGTTCGTGGATGACTGTAACTTCTCACTGACCTGCAACACAATGCCCCAAGGCTACTGGGGGCCTTCAGAAGGGTTTTGTACAGTTCACCCGGGGATGACCAGGTGGTGGTGGTGGGTACTGGGGTCACCTTTTAAAGTTCGCTATCGACCACGGGCCATAGGAAGAACTGTAGAGTAAAAGAGAAGCTTTCCTTTGTGAGGAAGTTAATGATCACCCGCCCACCTACTCATCACCACCATAGCCTTGGAAGAGGAGGAGATCACTGCAGGGACACTGATTCTCGTTGCACAGACCTCACATTCATGGATGAGTTGTCTACCTGAGGAGACACTTTGGATGGACTATATAAGCAAGCATTTGACAGATCTATCTGGAAATCATCACTGTAAGAAGAGGAAGCTTCCCCCCAGCCCCAACACACACACACAAAAGGAAATGATAAAGGTTAGAAAGGGGAGAATCTGTGAAGGCAGCTGCCAGCAACGCACTATAAACATAATCTTCAGAACAATCTTCCTACGCCTTTGAAGTAAAAATTTTGGGCATTAAGGACTTATTAACTTGGGATTTAACATTTGTTTTTAAGACCCATAATAATAATAAAAAAGCTTACATATTCCACCAAGCAGCCCAAAACAGGCAACCTTCACTATCTGTTATGTCAGCTGTGCCTAAAAAAATCAAGCAAAACGCTGTGTATCCTTTAATAGTTAATCCTCTAACATGTAATTAGGCATTCACATGACAATCAGAACAGGACTATATTTCATGTTTGCCTTCCCTTTCAAAGCCTCTACTAGAGGGGCACTTACTCTGTCAAATCTGCTATAGTAATCAAAACATTGAAATTACTTCTTTCCACACTAAATATACTGGAACTGGTTGTTTGATTAAATGTAGAGCAGAGAGTGCAATTTGCTAAATTACAAGTATTCTGAACATGTAAATATAGTTTAATTACTGCAATTAAAGAAGATTACTGGAGATTGGCAGATGGGAATGTAATGCTGTTTTAATTAGAGTTTTTAATGCACTGTAACATAAGCATAATATTAACCCTTTATCCTGGAAAGGGCTGGCTAGTCTCTGAAAAAATATTCTTTGAAAAATGTACTAGAGCTAGTGTTTCATAACAAGACTTCAAGTCAATTCACTGTAAAGTGCCAGGGTAATTTGGGAGAGTTTCAGATGTTATTTGTAGCACATGCGCTGCAGAACAGACACATTCTGGAACACAGTCAGGAGAAACCACATGAGGTGGGCACGCTGCTTGTGCCCTAGATGGGGAAACGTACAGAAACACAGTGTTGGGGTAGATGGATTGGATTTCATAAAGAGTGCAATCACAGCTAGATCACAAGAGATTTAAGATTCTTTCATGAAAGTTAAAGTGCCTCACTCCCAAAGATTTACAAAACATGAAAAGAGAAAATGTTTCAAAATGCATTAGTTCAATTTTGAAAAACTGCTGCACAGAGACACGGTACAATATTGCCCGGGGCCTGGGTTACTACTACTCAGCCTCCAGAACAGTATTTGTTTCATAAAGTAATATTCCAGAATGTAGTAAGCAATTTTTGTCATCTTGAAAGCTATCACTTGCAACATTTTATCCATTTAAGTCAATAGCCCATTAGAAATTCTAATTGAAAGTTCAATACTCTGCTTGGAATCTTACAATAGAGGTTGCCTTTGGAAAGCCATTTAAAGTCTTAATCTCTTTATCATTTGGTATTTTGAAGCCTAACTTTGTTCTTGTTACGCAGATCAATGGCATTAATTTACAAAATGGGGGAAAATGTCACCCTTCATCCTTTAAATCTCGGTGTGGTGAAGAGCAGCGTAAGCGAATCCGACCGTTGCTCTCCCATATTAGCAGAAAACGGTGCCATGGGAGGTTTGACCTACAAATTTTAATTACTGCATGAAAAATTCAGTTCCTGGAGATGAATAGAGACTTGAGGAAAAGCAGAAGTCCACCTTCTGAGTGACTGCAGAGCTTAACTCTTCAAAGGCTGCACCGGTGAATGAAGCAGCACGCGATGCCTTCAATAGGTAATGTCTGCAAGGTGCAAGATCAAATTGCACAAGAAAGAGAAGAAAGGAAAAGGATTTCACCTACAAAGCAGCTTTGTGGGTGTCCAGAATAGATGGACAGTGATATCATCGTCTGGGGAAGCAAGTGTGGTGAGCGTTTGTTGTGAAATGCTCCTGCCTTTAAGGTATCTTTATGGCTAGTGAGATCACTGGTGGCCAAGTCTTGGCTTTGTGGAACTAAAGGAGCTTTCCTGGTTTATCAGGAGAGGGAGGATTTCACTGCGGCCTTCGCCTCAAACACTATACGTTTGAATCAAGGTGCCAGGCGTTTTGAATCGAGGTTTTCACACCAAATCAGTGCAGGGAGCAGTAAAAGCACTGGAGCACTACTGAAGAATGGCTCAACAGCAGCGAGAACGAAGCAGCATTTCCCTAGGCTGTTCTGAAAATCTTAGCTCACATGCACTGAAATATTCCAGGAATTACTCATTGTATTGCAAGATTCTGCACGCCATGCTAAGCTGTCCTCAACAAAAGGAAGTTATTTTGCAAAGGTGCATCTCTTCTCCTTTTATCTGTCTTCCTTTAGTGTCTGACCTGTGCCAGAGGAGATGTGCACGTGCATGCTGCCCAAGATGCATACGAAGAAACAAAATGAAAAAAATATAAAAAGGAGTTCTCTATTATAATGCACAACAAGGTGCCTTGCTCTGACTGCATGCTACAGCAAAATGACTGCGGTGCTCTGCAGGTGACATAGGTTCAAGATTGCTTTTAGAATTTTTTCATTCCAGACATGGTGATTATTTGGGGTGGGGTGATGGGAAGTAAATAGGAAATTCTCTTGTTATCTGAACCAGAAATTAGGCTGTGGGTCTCTATTTCAGTGATGGCTACTTTAATGCTCATTGAGGCACGAGGAGACAGATAGAGAAAAATAATGAGAGCAAAACGACCCTCACAGCTGTAGCTGATTTGGGGCATCAGCAAACATAGAATAGAGAGAGCACCCATCCCACATCTATTTCTAGATTTTCTCACCCTCCTGACTACAGCTGTTTCAGCACAACTTCATATCAACATAATGAACTTCCATGACAAAGTGACTGTCCTGGTACCTTAACCACTGGTCCCCCATCTTTAAATTAAAGGACAATCAGAATCAAGGAGGTTGTGGAGATACTTGCATTTTTTTTTCTGGATTACACTACCGTTCCATGCTAATGTCACATATTTTATTCATTAATGGCTTGGTTTTAATGCACCTTTGCAGACTGTGATTGAGACTTTCTTGTGGGAGGTACTCCAGAAATGCATGGCAAGAGACATTCCCTGCTGTTAACAGCTCAGAGCAGACAAAGGATGAAAGGGAAAGGAGAAAGGGGAATGAGGAGACAGAAAGGAAAAGGAGGAGCCTTTCCAACAGAAGACTCTCAATAGCACAGCAATGGCTAGCAAGTAAGGGAAACAAGAACTCCTTGATGCAAGTCCTGATGCATTTCTTCCACCAGATGAGAACTTCAGGCCCTGTTACACATGCACTGGCTAAGCCACTATGAGCACTCCCATGTGAAATAGCAGCTTCTTCACCTGCTGATGCAATAAACACATTATTCAAAACACAGCAGCAACATGGTGATATGATTTAGTCACTTGGACCATTACTGTGGGACATCTTGGGCTTCTTCACAGGCTGAGTTTCTTCAGAGGTTATGGCTTGCTTTAGCCTCACCTGGAACTGCAAAGCTTTTAATGGGAGCCCACTCAGTGGACTCTATTTCTAAATATAAGAAGGCTTCATAAATAAGATAATATGCAGGATTAAACTTCCAACTTTCTCTTCTCTCTGGAGTTCCGAGACTGAAGGTAGGGACAAGAGCCATCAGCTTAAAACCTTTACGCTGTATGTTAATAGCACTATGAAGTAATACTCAACCATTAGCATTATGCTTGTTGTTAGAAAACTCAGTACTGCCTTCAGCTTCACCTCTAGATACCGATAGAAATTTCAATAAATGTATTATGGTAGTTATTCCTGCATTTAGATAATTAACATTTACTTCCATTGCAAGGTAACTGATTTCTAATGTCAAATTATATTTCCCTCTTCAGAGTCTCTTAGATGACCATTTTAATTTTTTAGACATCCATTCATTAACTCTTCCTAGTGAGGAAGGAAAGTATTTCTAGATGGTGCAATTACATAGGTTTTGTGCAACAAATACCATTTCCGTAACGCTGCTGTGCTGGAGTGATTCTCTTTGCTGAGATGTGCTTTTGCAAGGGAAGACACCACAGGAAAAGTCAGATACGTCTTGAGGCTCTGCACCAAAACCGATAGCCTCAACCAGGCTCAACTCAAGGCTCAGCCCCATGCCCAAGGTGCTTCTCTGAGTTCTGATTTCCCACTGTTGCCCAGTTGGGAAAGCCAGGCTCCTCCAGCTGAGCACCCACAAAGAGGCAGATCCAAAGCCACCGCTCCTTCTCAGTAAGGCGGGTGGTCTTTGCGTACTCTGGACTCTCCACCTGCAATGCACTCAGATTCCTAAAATTGGAGAAATTTCCCAGGACAGACAAGGCCCTGGAATTGTACCAAATCCATCTGCGTGGGAAGGGTTAAAACAACCTGAGTAGCTAACCCCTGCAGCTATCATATAAGCCAGCCGCTTTTAGACAAATTGAGCAAAATAGTCCTTTCAGCTCAGCAGGCACATGACTAGTCGCACAAAGGAGTCCTTCTAGAAATCCCATGAATACCCCCATTATCCCAAGGATTGAGCACAGAGCCACGCATTTCACGCCCACTGCCACCTGTGATTAGCTTTTTTACAGTTATTATGGAGCACTTTGATGGCGATGATTGTTTAAAGGCCTCAACAACCGTGCTAATGTGACTTGAGGACTTGACTCCTTTTCATTCCCTGGTTGCTCCAGCTATCGCACTAATTTACTTTAGGCAAAGGGGACAATAAAAAAAAAAAAAAAAAAAACGCTCAAAGAAATCACTTAGCATAAAATTGATTCTGTTTCTTAAAGAAACGCAAGCCAGGATCCCATGTTAAAGTAAATTAGATATATGATCAAACAAAGCTAACAGCCATTTGAGCTTCGGACTCTTGTGAACTACACAAGAATCAGCCAAAGAAAAACAAAGGAAGAAGCGAGAAATGGCTACGGCCAATTGGTTTGCATGGAATTTTCCTTTGCTCTGCTTGGTGTTTTACAGCGCAGATGTAAGGCAAGGTGTTGGCTTCAGGGAAAGTGTATTTCACTGTTTGCAATTAGTGCTTCCCAAATGGATCGCATTGTATCGCTTAATACAAAATAGACTGATGCCAGGGGAGCAGTAAAAGGATTGGAGGGCACGTGCAAAAGGGAGGGGAGGGCTGCACTGGTGATGCACAAAGCAGGAGGCAGGGAGACTTTTCTGCTTTCTGCAGAGAGCTTGTGTTGATCTTACTCTTGCAGTTCAAAATAGCGTATAGGGTGACATACATCAAAAGTGTGCAATTAGACACCAGTCTGCAACTTTGCAAGTAGTTGCTTCTTTCCTCCTGTTTACTGCATACGCTCAGCTGAAGCACCCAGGGGGTACCAACCAGTATCCAGTAAGATGAGCTGCTCTCCACTTCCAAACTTTCATCTTTACCAAGACCCATGGTGCACTTCCTTCTCTTTGTGAGGTAATTTTAGAGGTAAAGACTGAATCAACTCTCAAGGAGCAGACTTATTTGCCCATCAAATTTTCTTCCCACTGACACTGGAAACAGATTTATCATTCTATACTTGACATTTTGTGCTGTCGATACATCCCACGGCTATATATACATGATATCACCTGCTCCCCACATCCCACACCTCTGCCCCAGTAAGCCAGGGAAGGGACAGCCTACAGAGCACTGAAATGACCGAACTATGGCTTTGCAGAGGAGCTAATACTATTCCCCTAATTTAAAACCAGTCATCAACATTCCTTTTTAAGCTTGTCATTGGTACCAGTGTAACACAATGCCATTTAACCAACTGCCTAGATTTACAAACCAAAATATACATTTGTAAACAGGCCATGTTCAAAACACAAAGTTAAAGTTTCTCTTCAGAAGACATTACTGTTCCTCCCAAGCAGTAACCACAGCTCCTCAATGTAACAAAAGCTGGTGGAATTAACTGCCACACAAGTATCATGGGTATCTTTCAGACAGGATATTTGTGAGCAACAGAGAGCAGACATGAACAGGGCTAGTTTTCAGTTTTGCAGCTGGGGAAGAAAATGAGAAAATTATCTAGCCTTTCTGGGGCATAGCCAATAGCAATTAGCGTGCAGTTGCATGGTGCTGTTGGATCCACCTAACTCACCTGTACAAACCTAAACAACTGTCAGCAACCTGGTGGCAAGTGGCTTAGAACCCTTTCTTTGTTACTCCAGAAGCTTCCCATCTCCGCAGGGCTGAGGTTGTTACTGAGCTTAGCAAACTGCTGCCTTCCTGGGGCATGCTGCCCAGCACAGCTCCATAGAATCATTAAAATTGAAAAAAAACACTAAGATCATCCATCCATCCATCCATCCATCCATCCATCCATCCATCCATCCATCCATCCATCCATCCATCCATCCATCCATCCATCTGTCCGTCCTTCCACCTATCACCAATACTGCCTACTGCCCACGTCCCTCAGTGCCACATCTCCATGGCTTTGAAACACCTCCAGGGATGGTGACTCCACCACCTCCTTGGGCAGCCTGTGCCACTGCAGCACTGCTCTTTCATGGAAGAAATTTTCCCTCATATCCAACCTGATTCTCCCTGGAGCAACTTAAGGACATTCTCTCTTGTGCTATCACTGTTGTCTGGGAGCAGAGGCTTACCCCCACCTCTCCACAACCTCCTCTCAGGGAGACATCATGAACACTGTAGACTATGCTGCAAGTGTATCCCTTCACCCACTGTACCACCAGAACTGCTGCCACAGTCATCCAGCCTATGAATGAATACCATACCACAAGAAGAGAAGCTGACAAAAACTGCGGGAGCTTTTGAAAAACAGAAATATTAAGAGCAGGTTTCCAGTGCACCCCACAAACATGTTTGCATACAGTGATCAAGGGGGTCTCACAATGCACGGCTGGGTAGGGAAGAGCAGGAATGGGAATACCCTTCCCTGCAACTGGTGCCAAACCACTTGTAATGCCAAAACGACACGATCTTCAGGTGGTCCAAAGGGCTGAAAAGAATGGCTCCTTCTGGAGCAAAATTTCTTCAAGTTGAAAACCAATCTTTCATTAGAGACCGCCGGGTCTGATCTTCCCTAAAAACATACCGAATAACTCTTTCACTGGAGAATTTTGAAAGAGCTGTTATTTTATGCCCTAGTCATTTCCAAGTAGATTGGGTTAGTCTAGCAAAAGCAATTTCTAAAGGAGTTACATAAAATATTTAAAGATTTATAGAACAAGCGGCCCACTTAGGGGCTCATCTAAGTTTTACTAAACATCTCTGGTTATGCCGTGCTATGTCAGCAAAAGGAGGCTGAGATTTAAATAAATAAAACCTAGTGGAATGCAATCATGGGCAGGAAAAAAATATGGTACATCAAGTTGCTACTGAAAGGAATATTGAGCTCTAAGTGATCTCTGTACCACCAGCTACGTGCACCTACCCAGCAGAAAAGGAGGCAGCTTTAATTTCAAGGCTGCATGTTATTTAAATACGCTGAAATTGTTTTCACTGATGTGAAGTGCATCCACTAGAGGTAATGATCGCATTTTGGATTGGCTCTTTATTTTTTTTCTAACAAAGGGAGACAGGTGGATGTACCGAGCAGAAATGTAAACAGGATTGTTTTTTTTTTCATTAACACCAGCAAATCATCACAGCATCTCGTTGCAGGAAATACAAATTTGTGATATTTCTTCTTCCTCTCTTCTCCTCTCATCAGTGTACTGTGGCTTGCTTAGGGAGGGATTTACTCCAGAACCCACGATACTGCCGCTAGGACTATAACAGCCACCCATGCCCAAGCCCAGAGAGCCACATATCTTCAACTCAAAGAAATGACCCTAAATTAAAGCAGCAATTTATCTGCCTGGAGAGTTTACCCTAATTCATTTCAGTTCAGAAGGCATGTTAAGTAACTGCTTAATTAGGCACTTAAAAGTTAAAAGGGCAGACTTAAATACTTTTCTAAATTAGGAACGACTGCATCGCATTCTACTGTTTCAAAGCTGAACATGAATTATTGATCAGGGCTACGGGGTCTGCTTTTTTAAAAAAAAAAATTCAGTCAGCTTTTTTGATGTATGTAAGCATGCAAGGAAACTTGTTGTTAGATGTCAAAAGTTATCGCAGCAAAGACGAAGACAAAAGCAGTCTTAACCTGGTGCTTCTGTGTTTTGAAGCATCTCTTCTCAAAGTTCTTCTTCTCTCGTACATTATGCTGGTGAATCAGTTCTACCTTCAGATAAGATCGTTTCCAAAATCCTCTACTTAAAGGTTACGTTGAGAAGGAGAAATAGAGCAGAATACTGCTATTATGGTGTGAGCTGGGACAATGATGCTATGCAGTGATCAGGAAGCACATCAGATGTCAAATTTCCCCAGTTCGACGTGGAATGCAGGGCACTAACCTGCAAGGGTCAGCGTTTTATTCTTGAGTGAGCAAAGGTCTTACATCTGTCCTTCAGTCATGTGTGTGACCAATTATTTCAAGGTACAACGTCTGAGCTCAAAGCGAGACCTACTTTCTCTGCGTTGAGTAACCTGATGGATCAGTGATTTAATAAAGTCCACTGTGCAGCTTCTCTTTGTAAATGCCAGAGGCCCACCCGTACTAGTCTGTCTGTTCATATTCAGCTCTCAAGAATCCAATGGAAATATTAGAATTTCACCGTGGTTAATGACTCATCAGGTCGGGTGAACCTAAAGCTGAATTTGGGCCCTTTTAATCCCTGGAGAGAAGCTGTCAGACAAAGCTTATGGACCCCAGCAGAAGTGAAGTGGCATTTTGGCAGTCCTAATTAACAGCTAGCAACAATCACACTGGGTACCTAGGGCTGCATGGAGACAGACAGAGGCATGCAACATGTCTACCTGCAATGCATCAATAACAGCCTTCCTAAGCTGCTGCAAGTCCCTGAATGTACTGCCTGTGCCTGGCTCTCCATCATCCTCCTGGAGAGTGCTGCCACCAGGACAACCTCCATGGCTCAGCAACAACTGTTGGCAGCACTCGCAGGGGAGGAAATCCTCTCCTGGCTCATGTCAGAGCTGCTACTTTAGCTTTGCCAAAAGGGCACGCAAAAGAATCAGGCGTTCTTCTAATGCCACTTTGCCTTCTCAGGTTGATTTATGCCTTGTTCTTTATGCCTGCTTAGTTAAAGGACATGCTGCACGTTTGGAGGAAAATAAAAGGCCACAGAATCACCACCTGGCTCTCTGTTCTGATGTGGCTAGCAAGTGCCAGAACCTTTGAACAGCAGGTTGCTAAATAATAAGCAGACCATGTCTTTAAAAACACCTGGCGCTTGCTTTTCTTCTTGTCTGGTTAGCAGTCCCTGGCACACGTGCCAAAGGCATGCAGCTCCCCTTTCTTTCCTCCACCCACCCACAGAAGAAAATACAAGAACACACAAAAGCAATTAGGTTTGGTAAGAGGTGATAATGCAGCCTACCAGCCACAAGGAACATGAAGAACAACTGCAAAGCCCCTTTCTGAGTGGAAAAACTTCCAGAAAGGGAAGGAAAAAATAAATAAACAAGGATGAAAGAAATGCCCAGTGGCAACCATTTTCAGTGTGACCTAGTGAGCTTTCAACTTCAAACCAGACAGATCAAGAGCTTCCCAGCGGCGTCACCTAGGGATCTGTCACTCACACATCAAGCCTTGTTCATTCTGCCTTGTCTCATGCAGACATGCTGCCAGATACAGAAATATCACGGCCTTCTTGCACGATGAGAAAAACAAACCAAACCAAAAAAAACTCCAAATCAACAAAATCAAGTGCACTGACACGCCACGACCCTATTGTCCGCAGAAGGGCAATGTTGCAAAGTAGACCAGAAAAAGGATGCAAACAGAATGGTAATTGGGTAAGCAGTGGCTATTGAAATGCAACACTAGCCAGAGCCTTCCAGTGAGCCCTTCTCTCTTGTGGAGATGATGAGAGCTGGAATTTAGTGGAAGGAATCAATAGCTGCCCTGGGTGCTTGGCTAACCGAGGGAGGTCATCTTCTTTCAAGGCCATCATTTGGCTTCTGTGCAGTTTACAGCGTGCTGCAGAGATGGGCTGTTAGTATTTGGAATGCCAGATAAACAAAATCAGCTGCACCTTCACTACTGCACATCTCTGATCGTACGTATGATGTGCCAGAAGCATCCAATGTGTAGAGCGCGTCCCTCAGCCTGAGAGCTTGAGAAGAAAGGTGAGAAGTTAATGAGAACTATTTGCTGGGAAGCACAAAAGATCAAGAAGCAGTTGAGAAGGGAAGAGAAAGACACTGGTCACTGCAATTAGAATCTGCAACGTCTGAGTATTCTTTTACAAATGAATTTTAAATAGCACACAGTGATCACTTGATCAAGGAGAGCCGCAGTTATTTATCAATAGAAGCCACCCAGGAACTACGCTTACTTTTATTCAGTCCTTTTCCAACATATTTAAAGTTAAAAGTATTAATGGAGTCTGGAGACGCCCTTTAGGAAAGTATCTCAAGTATTTAGTGCATAAGCTTGGCATTTATGGTCTGAAATACCTCACTGGGTCAGGCAGCACTGATGAATCCTTTGCAATTTTCTTGTTCAAGAGAGATGAATAACTCTGTAATTTCAGACCACTGCTGAGAGACTATATACACATCTCCTTTTCCATGAATCCATTAAACCACGGAGTGAAAAATGGGCAGACATCCTTACATTTTCAACAGTTTATACAGCATTTTGCACACAAAGTAAGTAGACGCAATAACAAGTGAATAACTCCCACTCTCTAAGTGAAACTGAGACATTTTTCATCCGACTATTTGTTAGCAACCTTTTAACTTGCTATTTTTGAACACTGGCTAACCAGCTATTAGACAAGTTTCATCTGAAAATTAACAAGTGCTCCGAAGGCCTTCACAAGGATGCCAAAGTTGCACACATGCACTGATAGCATGACCAAAGACAGCATTCTTGTGGAGCATGCTATAAGTCAACTTTCATTTCTGGACAAAATATCTAGTCATCGCAACCACCTCAATGTTATTAATTGTAAAGAACGATCTGACTCTTAGCTACATGCAAACGCTGCAAATAAAGCAATTTACTGATTTAAAAATACAGTGATGTTCCTAAAACCCTAATGGATTTTTCGCAGCAAGATGGTTACAGAAAGCCATATAGAAATTCAGCAAGATCTTTCAAGATGGTGGTCAGCATTTGTGAAGTGTATTTAGGAGTCATCTGCTTACATACTAGGAAATTATATTATGTGATAGGTCATGAATAGGAAATATTCAGAACAAAGCATATTCTGAATAGTTTGGGAAGTACAGAAAGGCTGAAATGTGTTCCTGTGAGTCCTTCAAATTACTTAAAAGTACAAAGCAATAAGTGAATCCATTTGTTAGCATGTCATTTGCAAAAACATGATGGGACACGTGGGTAGCTTCTTTATTTCCAACAAGAAATTTGCTACCAAACCAGAAAAATGGGGTCTGGCTTTGACTTCGTTGGCATTAATTACCACTCTGTCTTGACCAAGCCTGCTTGGGTCTTGTTTCTTGGAAGTGGGTACCCACTAGACGGTACAACTCAGGATGGGGACTGGTCAATCCCAAACACAGATACAAGTTGGGCGGAGAATGGCTTGAGAGCAGGATGAGAAGGATTTGGGGGTGTCAGTTGATGAAAGACTCAACATGAGCTGGCAATGTGCGCTTGCAGCCCAGAAGGCCAACGGTATGCTGGGTTGCATCAAGAGAAGTGTGACCAGCAGGTCCAGGGAGGTGATTCCGCCCCTCTACTCTGCTCTCGTGAGACCCCACCTGGAGCACTATGTCCAGTTCTGGAGCCCCCAGCAAAAGAAGGTTTTGGAGCTGTTGGAGCAGGTCCAGAGGAGGGCCACAAAGATGATCAGAGGGCTGGAGCACCTCCCCTATGAGGACAGACTGAGAGAGCTGGGTCTCTTCAGCCTGGAGAAGAGAAGGCTCCGAAGGGACACGGTAGCAGCCTGGCAGGACCTGAAGGGGACCTACAGGAAAGCTGGGGAGGGACTTTTTACAAGGGCAGGTAGTGACAGGATGAAGGAAATGGCTCTAAACTGGAAAAGGGTAGATTTAGACTAGATATTAGGAAGAAATTATTTACTGTGAGGGTGCCGAGAAAGTGGAACAGGTTGCCCAGTGAGGTTGTGGATGCCCCCTCCCTGGAAGCATTCCAGGCCAGGCTGGATGGGGCTGTGAACAACCTGGTCTAGAGGGAGGTGTCCCTGCCTATAGCAGGGGGTTGGAACTAGATGGTCTTAAAGGTCCCTTCCAACCCAAACCATTCTATGATTCTGTGACTGCACAGCATCGCTTCAAAGAATCCAGTGGCAGCCTATTGTTGGACTGTGACAGGCTCTGCAGCAGGTTGTAAATGGAGAAACCAGCTCCGAATGTCTTCCACCAGTTGGCAAACAAATGAGACATCATGTTTGTGCAGTTCAAGCTCTGTTGCCAAATTCTAATAGAATCAGAGTTTCTGTAATCCCAAAAAGGGGCTATGTGATTCTTGGAAACAAGATTCTCTTGTCTGGCCTTCTATCCATTTTGTAAAACTGTTAAGTTTAATTTCAGTGCTTGGAGCTGCAGCTGGCCAAGGAGCAAAGCCATACTCGTATGTTAAAAAAGAACTGGAAATGGATGCAAGCTGCTAAATTTTGATACTGATCTGCAGCCAACCTCCAGAGAATAGCTGGGTCAGGAGTCTTGGGTTAGATTCCACTAAGCAAGTAAAACATTATTTTTAATAATCATGGAAGCAGATTGTCTTGTCACTTCTTCTTTTCAATGTAGGTAACGTTTGAGATGCAATATTAAACACGTTTGCCTTCCAGTTAAAAACACTCATGCACTACATACCTCACTCAACAGTGATTTTGATTGGATTTAGCAATGCCAGCCAACTATCTCTGATGCTGCACCATCTGCGGAATTACGCTTTCAGGACAGTAATTTCAGCAAAACAAAGACATACCTGGTGTCATTCAAAGCAGCCAAGCAATCTCTGAATGCTCACACTCATTTTCTTTTCATGACTAATGACCTCCTGTGCCTTCCTCCCACTACCACAGCAGTATGAGGCACCCGCTTATTCCCAAACCTGCTGGACCAAATCCCAATCGCTCTCCTAATTGCCGTGGCTCTGAGGTTGCCCTGGAACCTCAGACACTTTGGAATTTGATCCCAGGGCCACTTCAGCCCTTGTGAGCCCTTCCAGAGAGCTGAACAAACCCTAGTTCAGGTCCTCGTGAATTCAATTCCTCATGTGCTAGCTTAATCAAACGAAATTAATCTTCGCTTTATCACAGCTGCCAGGTAACATTTCTCATGAGAGTTTTTTCCATTCGGTACATATGCCTCGCATATTTCCTACAATCCAAGAGTCGGACAGTATTAGCATACCATCGCTTGTTTATGAAGTATCAAGGAGGCTGTTCAGGTGCCTGTTTGCAGCACGGCGGACAGGAGGATCACTTTTGCAATTCCCGTTAAACTTTATGAGAACCACAGAGCTTGAAGCCAAATTAATTCTCCTACACCAAGCTAAAAATGAACCCCTACATGTTATTATGCCTGCCGTGTTTGGTTCCTATATTTATACTTCAGGCATATAGTTACTGACAAAACTACAAGCACTGATAACATCTATGCCAGAAAGCAAGTATTTCCCTAAGAGAAAATAGACTGTGGTATTTTACAGTATTGGATGGGAACTCTACTGTATGTGGGCATATAAAATACTTTTAAAAGCCAAATAAACAAGGTCTGCAAGCCTCAGCAGTTGTTTGAAATTTTGTTAATGAATTTTGCATAGCTGTCCAGTTATTTGAACAAAGTGCTCGAGGGAGAGAAGCCTCTGGAATGAAAAATAGTGTAGGCAGAGAAATAGGGAAATGGGGAAAAGAAAAGAGTTTGTACCAAAGCAGAGGCTGCAAAGCACAGGAAGCTCATACACGCAGCGGGACCTCGAGCAAGTACTTCTGTGCATCTGGCCCAGAGCCATGGGAACCAGAGGGATTTCACACCTACGTGCTTTCCTCACCAGGAAAAGTTACCTCTCCTCAGGTACTTTCTCACCGTTATAGGTTTTTTTTAATTATAAGTTTATAATTCTGTATGATTAAAACAGTAGGTTAAAATGCTTGTTTTTCCCTTATATTCACAGTGCAGTAGGGAATTTTCACTCTATGTGCAATATTATTAAGTAGAATTTTCTCATAAAGGCTATTGACTTCACTCAACTTTTTCCAAAGCATTAAAAATGCAGCCTTCCGAAACATTGAATTTCTTGTCTAGTCAGATCTCTTAAGCTATATTTGGGTGGTTGTATCTCTTGTAGCACGCTGGATGTCTATGAGATTACTATACTCACAACTCATAGGACGGAATGCTCTTACTGTAACACAGCTTTCTCATCTCACTTACCAACCCTCAAGTAAAAATGGCAACAGGGTTTACATTTTGTTTTAATCCTTCTTTAAAAAGCATCCCCAAAGACAAACGCGTGGCAACAAGGCCTCATTCCTACCCTGGAATCTGCCTAAAATTTGATTACACTGGAGCTATTCTAGACTTCTTAAGATACTTTTGTTCAGGTTCTTGGCTGCTCTCCATCTATTCCATCTTTAATTACTGGACACAGCTACACAGCTTGCAAACAGAGATACTTCCTCCTATTTCCTTTGCTGTTTCAAGCATCCATTTCACTTATTCTTTCTGGGAAGGGTTTGGGGCTGATTAAGAGGAAGTCTGAAAACACTTAATTGGCTTTGAGGCTAACTCAAAAAGCACAAACATTTTCATCTGCTCAAATCTGAACCTAGCCCAAGGTTATATGCATACCTATATTAAATACGAAATGCAGGACCGAAATAACAGCTAAGAAGAACGGCTGCAGCAGTAAGGCCAGGAAACTCGCAGCAAAGCTTATCTTTAGCACACACAGAGTACCCAGCAATTGCCAGGGGTGGCTGCTCTCTGAGCTTCCTCCGCTGGTGAATAATGTATTTCTGGAGCAGAATGTTCTGAACAGCAGTGGAGTATTTTGATTGACACTTGTAATACAGCAACTTCTTGGAGAAATAATATTTCACTGCTCTGCGGTTGGATGTCTCCAGGACCCCAAAGAATGGCAAACTGCCTCAGTCTCGATGTTTTTTTTTTTTTTATCACCTCTAGAATTCTCTTCCCGGCACAGTTCCTATCTTCATTCACCAGTACATGCTTCAGAAAAGCAGAACGTATACTAAAAAGCAAGAGGCACATAGTTACTGAATGCTGACCCAATCACTTTTAACTGTATGGCCTGAGTGTGAGAAGTCATTTACTCCCACGTAAGATCTTGTAGCAGCCATCAAAACAAAAAGCCAGTAGGAGGTGAGATCCTTGTGCTTGGGCATCATGCATTCCAATGACAGGAAACACGTGGACACGAGGCTTCAGACCAAGCATTAATGAACACGAGTGCCGCAAGAACTGGGATCCTGTGTCACATTATGTACTCCTCCAAGTTCACAGGGGTCTGGATGCAGAGATTTAGTCCAGGACCATCTAATTTCAGGTTAACGTGGAGAACACAGAGCTGAGAGGATGAAGCAAGTAAGAGGAGAATCTTTCTAAGAAGCAGTTAAGTCAATCCTTTTACATTTTACTGGGGATTTACTTCAGGAGAAGCTTATCTGTATGGTGACCAGAACTGTGCTAAACCTTTGTTACAACTGATAAAACGTGGGCCAGGTTGAAAATATCTTTTGTTGAACATGTACCAAGGAACATGGGGATTTGACCTGATTAATATTTTCAGATAAAGAACATGGACAGGTTGACAATATTGCAAAGTTTTGACCTCAGATATCAAAGTATGTTTGCTGATTTTGGCTGAGTTTCAAATTTAGAGCTTGAATTCTAATACAGGTTGAATGTATACAAAGCAAAAGTGGGAAAAATAATATTTGTACAGAGCTCTGCAAACTGACCCATGCTCAGCTCTAATGAGAACATAATGGTTTATCCATCTGCAAAAGAACACAAGAAGTGTAAAAGGAATTCCTCCGCTTTCCTAATTTTGAAGATGTTTGGATGTTAGCAGAAATGGGAGATTCTTTTTTTTTTTTCTGTTTTATTTTTTCTTTCCTTAATGCATGTATGTGTACTTTGGGATGTGCATCACTTGCATTTTAAACCGCGTTAGAACATGCTTAAGCCTGAGTGGAAGATGTGCTTCTACTGGGAGCAATGAGGAAAAAAAAAAAAAGAAAGAAGGAAAAGAAAACCAACCCATAAGGCTGACTGTATAAATCTTTGGATTACGCTGCCGTCTGTGGGGTATCTTCTATCTAAACTACCGTAACCCACAGGGGGATGAGAATGGATAGTCTCTCGTCGCTCGCTCCTCTGAGTCACAGCACTCACAAATAGACCCAGAGAGCAGTGTGGGCAGACAGGAAACCGCTAAAGCCAGAGCAGTGATTATGTGCATGCTCTGTGAGACACACTGAGCAGTGAGCCGAAATGTTTGTGTGTGTCAGATCAATCTTTTCACTGACCAGGACAGCTGTACTCACAGGGGGATCACCAATCATCCTGCTAGGAACTGCTTCTGTCCTTCAACAGGCAATTAACGTGAGTCCATTACAGCTCCCTGGAGGCCCCTGGGGGGCTGCAAAAGGCATCGACTGAAAGGTCAGAACTCTCATGAGGACAGGAAAGAAGCTGTGCCTGGCGAAATGGAGTGGAAAGCAGTAGCTATTTGTCACCCGCTAGTAATTCAAAAAAAGGGGAGGGAGAGAAGGGGGTGAAGAGGGTCCAAGCGCTGTACACAACTGTAAGCACGTGGCAGTCGTGAGAGTATAAACAGAAGCTACAGGAGACTCTCCCAGGGACAAAGATTTTATCAGATCTCGAAGGTGGAGGAAGAATCAACAGATCCCACTCAAATACTTCTGCAGTGGGACTGGAAGTGATTAATAGCCTGCTACAGCCCCGAGGAAGTGGTGAGAAGGAGTCCCTTGGGCTGAGGTTCACCACCAGGAACCAACCATGTAGAAGAGAACCAACAAGAAATGAAGCGGCCAGGAAGCACACAGAGTGGCATTCATAAGCAGCAATCTTTACCAAGAACTGCTGGTGTGTTGAGTAGTGGAAAAGCAATATGCAATATGCTCATGGGATGCGTTACAGACTGCTGCTCTCTGTTTCTCTTCTAGCTTTCTGGCCAAGACCACCATACTGGTATGTTTTTGGAGGTCTCATCTGAATGCCTGCCTACACATACCTCTCCTCATACAACACCAGCCAAACTCAGCAGCAGTTCTTCTACGGGCATGCAATCAGGTAATCCAAAGGAGGCCAAAGGAGGGTAAGAAGAGTCAGCACACAAAGAAGACTTCAAACTCACACTAGTTTTCAAGAAGTGAGATGAAATTCACTATGACGCTAATCCGGAATAACTTTCACCCAGTTCACCAGTTAACTTTCAGCCTTCTGCTGGAATATCGCTGTTTTTCTTTCCAGTGATAAGAACACTTTGCAGAAATCTAGCACAATATGAGTAATCAACAGCATGAGCTGAAATTCTGCAAATGTTAACTCTTCAACAACAACAGAACTTAGACTGAATAGAGAGAATTAAACTAGTGAAAAACTAATTCTTCAGACATGACTTCAACTGGATTGTACAGCTGAAATTTTACTTGATAAACAAAACCCAAACTGCATAAAGATTGACAACGAGAAATAATCTACAAACTAGAAATTGGTATATCTCATCCTCACACAGCTGCACAGGGACCTTAAATGTGAGCTCTGCTGACAGGAACCACGGTAAACTTTGACTCCATTTGCAAAATCTTTGATGTACTTTGGCTGATGTAAAATCTCCATATTCTATTTCCACACAAAATAAATATTGGTGGCTGTGCTCATTGTTTGTGGAAAGATGTAGATAGCTGGTCTGGATTATTTATAATGATATAAGATGTTTGAGCTTGCTCAGCACCCATCACCAGCTCACTGAAAAGCCCAGCAGATGGTTGAGCATGGTCTTGTATACTGGGTTTTGACCCACCTGCAGCTTTACCAGGCCTCCCAGCTGTATTTCTCATGGGTAACGGCAAGAATTTCCATGTATATTTCAATATTTGTAGCCTGATTGCAGTAAAGCAAATTGGAGTCACGTAAGCAGGCAGCTTGATCTGGTGGGGGGCAACCAGCCCATGGCAGGGGTTGGAACTGGATGGGCTCTATGGTGCCTTCCAACCCAACCATTACATGACTGCGATCCCGTGAAGCAGCCTACAGTTCCAGCAGCGGAGGAGGTTCATGGTGTATTTCTCACTCATTTCCCAAGACAAACACTTCTACAAAATTCTATTATTCTCCAACCATCTCCTCCTACCTTCTCTCTTATTTTCTGCATTCACCACTTGAAAGCTTGCAAGCGTACACACATCCCCAAACTTTCTTTTCTTCTGTAAAGCTGTGGAGGTGGGTAAACACGTACCATGGATTTAAACAAAACAAAATTCCTTGAAACTTGAAATGTCACCTGAAAGCTTTAACGGTCAGCCCACTTTTCAAGTGTCTAAAAGGACACATATTGAGATGAATATACCGAGACAAGTTTGCTCTAACTTTAATTAGAAGACCATTAATATCAAGTGCTCAATTTTATTTGCTATCAAGTAAGGCTTCTGCTGTATAAGGGCACTTTAACTTTCTAGGAGCATGTGTACCAGCATGCTATGAGAACACAAAAGTAAATACTAAGTATTAACAGTATTGTTGCCTCTTGAAGCCAGTTTTGGTAAGCAGGAAACAGATTTGCATAGATATCCACTGTGCACTGAAATCAAAATATGCAGGTACACAATCAAGATTTGGGGCACAGCACCAATCACTGCAGTGCTGATAGATCACCTTGGGATTGCCGAGATCTCGCCTTCCTCAGGGACCAGCAGTTTGGTTTGCCCAAATAATTAACTCGGCAGAACAGCTTTCTCCCAGGCAATGGAAGGTGCCACCAAAGCCCAGGCAGCGCTTCCCAATGACACCGAGACAATTCAACCAAGGTGCCCTGGGGTTCATGGACAGGGCATAGGTGCCAGCTATCTGTCCATGTGAGGGCCAGCAGTTTGTCACAAGGCACCAGGCAATCCCATCCTAAGACCAAAACAATGAAGAGGATGTGCCACAGGACATCATAAATTCTTCTCACAAATTTTCAAGCCACTGTCTGCCACTTTCTGTCTTCTAAAAGAGAGAAAACAGAGTAAAACCTTGTTGACTCAAGTCTTTCATTCCCTATTTGGGGATAGTTACTTATGAAGTCATCAGACATTTGTTTAATTTATCAGAAATTCATGAGGGCATTTAACTCATGAACGGCCATTTGAATTAAGTTAACATAGCTTGTCTAGCTGTGTACATAAGTGGAATTTGAGACTGTGGGTAAACAAGAGAAGAGCCTACGCTGGTTGAACAGTGGTGGTATCATGTGAATACCAAGGGGAAGAGAAGTGAGACAGGGAAAAAAAAAAATGGAATCTTGCTAATACCAAGCATTTTGCTGTCTTTCTTAAGAAACGCAAGAAGCACTGCAGAACGTAATACTCCATGTATCAGCCCTTTAGCAGAAAGATGGAGAATAGATTTGCATTCAGCTAACTGATCAAATGTTAAGAATTTAATTGCCTTAATAGTTTAATTTTATTTGTCTCTAATCTAATTAAAGAGAAGTGGGGGAGGAGGAGCTGATTAGTGGGGAGGGGAATGCCTTCACATCTGCAATACAGACAACCTTCCATTCCCTGCCTTAGCGCAGGCAGTGCTGGATGCCAGCAGACTACCGTTCCCTGCTAATTATCCCACTTCTTTGCTGCACTGCTCTTGAAAACTTTCTTTAAAGGCTTTAATAGCAGGCATTAATTTCTGCTACAGATAAGGTGAGTCTAGCTTTTTATGCGTAGTAATTTAACAGGAACTCAGATCTAATTTAATAGATCCTTTACGTCTCTGTCAAAGCCTGTTAACATTGATTGGTGCAATGTCTTATAGAAGTCAGTAAATACATTAATCTCTGGAGAGCTTGCGACAACAATTCTGCTAACAGCATGAACAATACAGATGGACAAACCATTGCTGAATAAGTGAAGAACTCAGCTGAAAACTTGCACTAAGCCAAGTCTGAATGACTCTGGACATCAGGGTATCACTGATGTTCACTGGATCAGTGAATGCTATTCAGTCTGGACCAGAGCTACTGACGTTTAGGAAGGAGTAGACTGAGTTATTGACATACATTAATGCATGTTATTAGAGCTTAATTTAAAAGCAGGAGTTTTTAACTCAACCAGGTTAGCATGTGCTAAACACAACATGTTTTTCTAGATCTGACATTCAAAGCATGCTATCATCACATCTCAGCACTGTGAATCAGAGAAAGATTCCGAGTTTCCGTAATCAAAGCACCGACTTTCTGAGATTCGCCAACCACGAATGAGAAGCAGAGCCATCAGCAAGCCACAGAAAATACACCTTTATCTAAAGCACAACATTTTGCTTCAATTATTCCACTATCACCATCATTACATGCTCTCCTATGGCATATATATAATGGTGAAACGTATTTCCTTTGGTTAACAGACATTACTTTCTAGGATTCCAACCTGCGAAGCGACGGATGTATGTAGATGCAACCCAAGAGACTTCCAAGGCTTCCCCTTCCATGGGAAGGAGTGCTGGGACACTCCTCCTGCTGGATGCTGAAAATCTGCCACCCTACCTGCCCAACAGACTGACAAAGGGTTCAGCCCCTTGGTGGAAGGCCTCTACAATTCCCACCATACATTTTTGCTATGAACAATCGGTCACCATTGGCACAGCACAGAGAACACTTAGGTAAATATTAATGATTGATCCAAAGGTATTCTAGGCAGCATACAGTGGTCTCCTTTCTATTTCAAAACCAGCCTACAGCAGAGCTGGGGCAGGAAGCAAAAGGAAAGTATCATGGCAGGAATATCAGTGTATTCTGGATGCAAAGCAGAAGCTTATCTGTTTTACTACTGCAGCACCAGAGAAAATCAATTTTGACACAGAACTGCCACTTTACAAGCAAATAACTATACTTTCCAATAACCTAATCTGTGCAAAGCCTACTGAAAATTCCCTAAAGAACCAGTAGTTAAAACCTCCATTAAATCAAAGGGTTTAATATGGGAAGGGAAGAGAGGATGCAGTTTGACTTGGGAATGTAATGGACTCAGTGGGGAAATAAATATGTTGTTTTATGTGTACAGTTACAGAATTTGAGAACACAGCATTCATTTCAAAGGGAATTCTCTTGCTGTGCAACTTATTCCTAAACAGATGTGATTTTTGCTTATTCAAAAACATTTAGGTAACAATTACAGCATAATAAATTATAATTGCCATCATCTTCCAGCTATGCTTTGAATTCTATGCAAACACAAAGAAAATACAATTATATAGAACTGTAAATCCTATTTTCAGGTAGCTTAGAGCACTGACAAAACACTTGTTTATTTTACTTAGAATGAACAATACTTTTAAATCTGATCTATGAAAATGAAAAGGCTGTATCTGTTCAGGAGTCTGGTGGATTGATAGGTCTATCTTTCACAGCCATTGCTTAAAGAGGGCCTAATTCTGAGGAAGTTAATTATCTTCCGGAAGCCTATATTTTACTCTTATGTTTCATATTACAAGTCTTGTTAAACAAGTTTCCAAGCTGACATTTTAATTAAGTAGGGCATGACCACTGTTTGAACACTGAAGAAGAAATAACTAGAAATTGACTGGAAAACAGGATTTTCACTACTGAATATTACTGATCACACATGAACCCAACAATTCATACGAATGCAAATAATTGTGCAGTATTTCAGACAGCTGCAACCTAGGGGTGGCATTCTCCAAGATAACTCAAAAATAATCCCCATAAAACTGGAACTCCTCATTAAGCTTAATAGAGCTTTACTAAACTTCCACAGTATGCTGCTGATATCCTCCTCATTTACTTCTGCAGCATTAGAGACCGAGGGTCAGTGTTTTATACTGCGTAACTGTGTGTCAGGATTTTTTTTTGTTTTGTTTAATATCAGTGTCTCTTGATCTGACAGTTCAGAATCAGAACTGTGGTTAGCAGTATGCAAGGTTAATCTTGCACTTGCTGCAAAAGTTAAAAAATGTTCCTATGTGAGTGGCTAAATTCACAATGGGCTCCTTGGACTGCAGACCACTGCACTCTTACCCATGAGACAGGGGCATGCTACAGCAGGTGCCAAAGTGGGAGATCAGTATGACTTGGATTTTGCAGAATTGAAAATGTAACCACAGAACAAAAGACCATAATGCTAATAGGAGCTCCATGAAGAGACTCAAAGTCCTGCTTTCAAAACTTGAAGAAGCGGTGAAGGATTTACCAGCAGGGAGAACTTGGTTTGGTGCTGAGCCATTCAAAAACCAAAGTATATCAATCTATGGTACCTACAAGTCATTAGATTCTGGAGAAATGCCAATAGCTCCAGAAGGAATGTGAGGTTTTTCATGCAGTCTCAAAGAGCTCTCCAAGTGCAGGGAGATAGGTAAGGGATGTGTGTAGCTTTGCTATCCTGGCTCAGTTTGTAATCTCCTTTGCTTTCTCTGTCCCCTAAGAAACAACATGGTTCAGGATTCTGGGGAAAGCTTATCTGCACCCGTGCTGTGATTATTATGTACCAGAAAGGTAAACTACCAAGTAAAAATCCTGAGCCTTGAGCAAGTTTTGCTGAAGAATCCAAGAGGATTTGGGGAAAGCTGAGATAAAACCACACTCTTCAACGTTACTGCTGAGAAATGCAGATCTACACATGGAATATGTTTCAAGAAACCCAAAGTCAACAGCCCAGTCCCTGCAAGGGACAGGAGTATGGGATGGAAGGTCCCAAGCTCCCAGAACACCCTGGCACATGTCTGGCCAGGGGAGCACAACCAGACACCTCCCAGGAAGACTCAGTCAGACCAACTACCGCATACAAGAACTAACGGGACTCTTCAACCAAAAAAATCCCAAAGATTTCATTGCATATTTTCATCCATTATTGTAATCTGGAAATACCCCTTACAACGACAACAAAAAGGATACTGAAGGTGTTATTTCAACAACTAATGCAGTGCACATTTTTTTTTATGTAAGATCCCAACACTGTACAGAAGCATTCAGCCATTGATCCAACGCAGGCAGGATCTTGGTAAATATTGATTACAGCCTTCCAGTGTGTTAAAAACATACGAACTGCTACAGCATAGGTGAATGTCAAGTGACTACACTTCCCAAATGTCCTAAGAGCCCTTCTTATGCTGGGTGGCTGTCCAGTGCTCACAGCTTTCCCCCAGTGACTACAGGCTCTTCAGTCAAGATAAAGCCCAGATCTGAACTCAGCACCCGATAAGAGGCAGCAATGCCATGAAGCCACAAACACAGACTTCAGGCAAAGGGAATCTGAACAGTCTCACAAAATATGCTTGCTCCAAGGACTCATTCTCTGGAATACATTTTCACTGCAAGATGAGTTCAGTTTTTCCACCTTTGTTTTCACTCTCCTTTATTTTATCATTTAACAATGGTTGGAAAAGATCAGTGCATGTTTAACTGCATAAATGCTTTGTTTCTGCCTCCCATTTATACTATATTGTGGCATTACGACTTTCTAGAGGCCAACTGGGAATTTTCCAGGACATGGTAACTCACCAAAACAAATTTATTTCACAGAGGTGTCACATTCAGCCGAATTTCCCTGAAATGCATTTATAAGGCCCAGGAAGAGATTTCTGGTGATAGCTAAGGAGTGGACAGGTCCTCCATAGGCTTAGTGGCTGCTCACTTATCTGAAGGCCCAGCAATCCAGTCCCAAGGCCACCTGTGGCTCCCAAATGGCAGGAAAAGCACCTTCTTTTGAGGTGATTTTGCTGGCTGCCAATTCTGAAGACACCTTTGAAAAGTTCTGATTTGGATTTAATCCCAGCTTGGAACAGGTAAATTCACAAAGCCTTGGCAATTTTTTAGAGACAGAAAAAAGCATTAGCTACTCATCCTATCTCTGTTCTGTTTGTAAAAGCACAACTCCTTCACTAGAGCAATTATACTCTAAGCATTACTAGCAAAAGGCTTTTTATTTCCATCTTCACATTACAAGAAGACATGCTTCAGCAAGAAGTTAAAAATCCTCCAGCATCACACTTTTGGTGACACCCTCACAATGAAACAAGGAATCAGCCCTGGAGGCTGAAACTGAGAATGCCTAACAGTTAAAATGCTTACTTTTCACCAACCACTAAAGAAATTAACCTGAGCATCTTTGTAGCTACCTCAGAAATCAATTTAAAAATGCAACTACTGTTCATTACAGTTATCCAAACTTTTGTATAATGTTTTGGAAGCCTGATTCTCAATAAAAGTAATATAGGTTCTGTATTTGTTTAATAAAGAATAGATCTGGGGCTTTTGTTCCTTTTTAAAGAATAATGGGTTTTTAAAACCGATTTTAAACCTTTCATCCTATAGGAACAAAGGAGATCCGAGTACGTCCATAGTTCACAATGCAAGTGAGGTCTGCATTATGCAGCATGGAGAAATGCCACAGCTTTGAAACCCTTTCTAGAAAAATTCACAAAGAATTTCAAGACCTGGGAATGGCCAGCTGAACTGCAGGACTGGGGATGTCCTCAATGAAAGATGGTTTGTAGCATCTTGAGAAAAGAGCCCAAGCTTCCTTGGTGACAGGCACCCAGTGCACCAAGTCAGTCTGTGTATAACTGAACTGATTTGTGAAGTATTTAGTTATGAGAAAGCCAAGATCCATTCATGCTCCAATGCTACCACATCCAGGAAACTACACATAAAAGTAATATCTTTCCTGAAGAAGACATCCTTATAGTTACACCCCAAGGTCTCAAGGCTGTATTTCAGGTGATTCTCAACTTCAAGAGGAAGGTAAAGGCTGCAGATGAGATGCAATCAAGACATACTCAGCATGAGTTTGTATCTGAAACACTGGTTTTCTCAGAGAAAGAAGCAGGCAAAAAAGGAAGGAGCTACCATCATTCAGAAAATCCAGCTGTCCCCCATCAGCAGCAAAGGTTTCCCTTTCCACCTCATCTTTCATCACTTCTTTTGTTTCCTTTAGAAAAAATATTTATTCTTAACAAGATGTCTGCATTGCATTTAACTTTCTGTTAAGTAAAAATGAAAATCAAGTTCACACTCTACAGAAATATTTCAAGGAGAAGAGAAGGAAGATGGTAAAATCAAACAAACAAAAAAGTCTTTGAAAAACACCTATTTTTCTTAGGACCCTGGGGAAAGAGTTGGACTTACAGGAGTCACAGAGTGAAGGAAAACATTTCATCAACTGGGCCACCTGGCACTCTGCCTAATGTTTTCAGAGAACCAGTAGGGCAGAATGACTGTCAGAAATTCATTTAAACATTCTGTTAATTTTGATCCTTCACAAAGGGTTAGCAACTAGTGCATTTAAAAGGCACAAGGACTTAATGGATCTGCTCCATTTTAGAGCTACAGCAGAGGAATCCATTTACAGGGTTAGAGAAGAGTGGCAAACGGTCTCAAAAAGGTGGGTTACAGCATGTTTGCTGACCTGGAAACTAAATGGTGCATACGAACATCCCAGAGAAATCAGGTTCATTTAGAACTCTTGAAATTTAATCCAAGTCCAGGACTTCTGGGCACAGCAGCATTCAGAGTGCCTCATCTTCTCTGGTGTGCAAAAACATATAGTCACAAGATCATGCCCAGAGAGCAGTGGCCAATGGCTCAGAGTGTGGATGGAGATCAGTTATGAGTGATGTCCCTCAGGTGACCAACTGGGACCAATGTTGTCTAACTTCTTCATCAGTAACCCTGACAGTGGGATCAAGTGTGCCCTCAGCAAGTTTGTGGATGACATCAAACTCTGTAGTGCGGTTGACACGCTCGAGGGATGGGATGCCATCTACAGAGATCTACACAGGTTCAAGCAGTGGGCCCAGGTGAACATCATGAGGTTCAACAAGGCCCAGTGCAAGTGCTTGCACCTGGGTCACTGCAACCCCCACTATCAATACAAGCTGGGGACAAAAGGATTGAGCACAGCCCTGCTGAAAAAGATTTGAGGGTCCTGGTGGATGGTAAGCTGGACAAAGCTAGCACTCTGTCCTCACAGACGTGGAAGGACCAGAATTTTTTACTTTAGTCTAAGGCGTGGCCCTGGCATTAGGGAGTTTAACGCTGCCCTGTATTTGAGGTTGTCTTACCACCTCTACCCTTTTAACGTATGTCCCTCATTTTGTTCATCTCCTCCATTTTCTGACGTGTCAGCATCCTGCTTTAGTTCTTTAGTAGATTGAAAGGTGTGCCCTGTGGGTTACACTCTCTCTAAATCATCTGTGATGTATTACGCTTGGCTTAAATGACTGAGTCTCATTTGCACAATTGCCCTATTAATTTACTCATTATTGATTTACACCACTTTTGCTGGCAACCCTCCATCAGACCTCCATTTTACTTTCCTTCTCAGAAGGTTCTTTCCATTCTTTTTTTCTCCTGCCATCTTCCCTGTCTCATTTCTCTTCCATTTGTCTTCATTCATCTACCTCTTTTCTTCTTCCTCCCTTACCCTCCCACTGTTCCATCTTCCTTCTGCTTCCTCATTCTCCTCCAGTTCCCCCATCCCTGCAAACCTCCCTCCTCGCTTCAGAGCAGCTAATAAATCTACCATGAAAGGCTAGAAAACCCAGAAGATACAGATTTAAAGGTAAAGGAACATAAATAAATCAAGATTCCTCGTGAAGAAGAGCACCAGCTGTGACTTCATTTTGGAGAGTTCAAAGACTGATGGGTGACTATCATTGCCTTTGTTACAGCACTCGACTTATGTCCTTGCATCTTTTTGTCTCCCTGAGAGGAACTCTCAGTCTTTTTAGTACAAATCTTATGATTAGTTTTCTGTCCCCACAATATATCACATGGCCCTGGACTGGTGCCCTCACTACCAGTTTGACTACCAAAGCAAACACTTCCACCTTTTATTTCTGCACACAGTCAACAAAACACATGGATTTGATAGCAAGTATACGTCTATATTTTAAAATAGAGACCATGCACTAGAGGCATTTTTCAACTCTGTAGTCTACTTGCTTTGCTTTTTGTGTAAATAGGAAGAAATACAGTTGTTTCTAAGCTGAATGACTTATTCAGTGTTTCCTTCCTCCAAAATTTCAACAGAAAAATGGGCCAAAGTGCAGTTAGACTAAGAGAACTATTTACATATTCATATCAGATAAAAAAATAACCTAACCCTAATGCCATACTCAACAGGACAAAGACAATAAGAAGAGGGACAAGAAAGGAAGAGGTTAAAATACCAGAACCCCCCAAAGAGCAGTAACTGTACACGAAGTAAATTAGCTTCTCACTCTTGGAAGTCAGCCACAATTGAACATACTCAAAATGTCCTTAAAATGCCTGGCCATGCCCTTCCCACAGAGGCTCAGAAGGAGTGCAGCACAGACCTGTGAAGGCTGAGAGTCGTGCTGGGGAAGTATCACTTGACATGTAGCTCTGAGAATCCAAAGGGAAACAAAAACTCCGCATGTGATAGAGAATTAAAGCCTGGTTTCATTCTTGGTAGAGACACAACGCTCGCTTTAAGCGCACTGCTTATATTTGCAATAAATGTGAAATAGCCATGGTTATCTGTCTGTCAGATTGTTTGCTTGAAAGAAAAATAAATCCTTCTCCCTATGCAAAGGAGACTACAAGACCAAACTGACAAAATTCTCCACCTCCTAAAACCCAAATGAATGGCTACTCCATACAACTATGAGCCGGACAAGTCCGCAAACTTTCACCGCTTAGTTATTATCTGAAAAATAGCATGTAACTACAAAGTAATTACGGACTTCTAGAGATAATGTGCAGCAATAATACAGTGTGTGAAATTTCCCATTTTATTCTCAATCTAATTTCCATGTAGTTTGCAATTTTAAGATTTAATAATGTAGTGGAGAAAATACAAATTGCTTGTATTACCACATATTTACATTGAACTGTACATAACATGTAATTACAGAGTCAACGGTTACTATGGAATTGCAGTTTCTGTATAGTTCCTTACATTGTCCTATGTAAAGTGACAAAACAATATTTCAGCCCAGTGAAGAACAACCTATGGTGACATGAAAAAAGAATCAAACTCCTCTGCCCAGACAGCACAAGGACAACATAAGCAAAAACCTCAGTGCAGAAGAACCCACTGTCAACTTTCTTTGGTCCCCACAGTCCTACAAAATACCACTCTGCAGTTTCTGATTAATGTTATAGACCTCCACTGAAAGGGTTTTTATATTGCAGTACCTGAACTGCTGTCCAAGAAATTGACTGATTTTGATTGACTCGTCCCAACCTGCCCTCTTCCTGAAAATTAAGATGGCAGCTTGCCAGCTCCCCTTGAAGGACAGCGCTTATTTTTCGTTTTCTTTACCACTTCTTAAAACACACGCACACACACAAGACTTACATATGGATGGCTCATCTCTGATGTCTGAAGGTTTGAAGTTTGAAGGTTAGAGCTAATCTTAGCTCTGGCATTTCGTTCTAAATTCAGAACACAATTAATTTACAAGAAAATAAGCTTGACTAAGTGATTAGGAAAACAGAACACTAAGTTGTGAGAACATCCCAAGAAAAAAGTATTGTATAAAATAAACAAAACAGAATGTTCAGAATGCTGATTACTATGTACAGTAAGATACAGTGACAGTATACTAAGCATATATAGCAGACTGTCAAAATAGCAAAGGTCTAGAAGACAAGAAACAAAGCCCTTATTTCTGGATTTGCCATAGCTGTGCAGTATGACCACAGTACGTGTACCAGTGTTAAGGATCTGAAGGAGGTGCTTCAGATCCAGGCAGTCTGTCTTCTGCCGTGCCAAAGAAGCTCAGGCTAATGCTAAATGTATGTAGGGTACAGCAACATAGAGCCTCTTCTTTGCAAACTCAGAACTGATCATGGTAATTATTATGCCAGTACTCCAGTAAATATAAACTAATTATTAGTGTGTTCTGAAGTAAACACTTCTACTTGTAAGGGAAATGAAAATGAATCTGGTTTTCTGCTTCTGATGTTCAATTTATGTGACAGTGTGACTTGGCTGTTACCAGCAAATGTTATTTTTTATCATTTTCCTATATAACACGTAAAACAGTATGGTTCCCATTTTGGTTTCATGTTATTGGCACTGTATAGCCTGTCTAAACAGTAGATGATTTTTATTAAAATCTCCTTACTGTTGTTAGGCAATCTGTGTGTGGTACAGACTGCCTTCCTTGGTCTTCCACAGAGATGGATCTTACTTGGAGAATACTTCAAGTTAAACATACATTTTGAATACACATAAACATGGAATGCAGTAAAATAAATGGAAATCAACACCAACTACAGCTTTTTGTTAAAGTTTCTTGACAGATCTTATACATTCCTCTTTCTCAGTCGATTATAACTTTGCCAAACTTCAAACCATTTGGGCTGAAATTTTCTATGCCAGGTGTCTGCCTCAGGCTGAGTACAATGCGATCATGTAATTAAAGGCTGTATCATAATGCACACACAGAAGGGGGCAAATTAAGGTTGAACAGGCAACCTTAATTCTCACATTTCTTAACTTTCACAGGCTTGACTTTGCAACCCTAATAATGTTCTTCTATTGTAGCTTTTTGTCTGTAATACTAATCCAGAGCTATATTAATTTATAGACATATCCTACTAAGGACTGGATGTCTCGGTGGACTGGTAATAGGATACGCAGCCTTTCACCTCCAGGTCACTGTTTTAAATACAGCCTAGGGCTGAGGTGGTGAGAAGTTATTACTACTGGCCAGCTGTTTGGTGGATTACATGAAATGAAGTGGTGGATCTGGGTCTCTATAAGCTGGCATGCCTACTCTGCACAAACCACCGCTGCTACTGAAGCCATCCGTACCTGCAATGAAGTGCTGAGCTGCCCAAGTTATAATCTCAACTGCCTTGGGTCTAAGTGAATGCATCTACAATCACTGAAGGTATTTCTACCAAATGAGTTCCAGTTGGTTTCCTAGTTGGAAATCTTCTTGGAAGAAGGGCTGACATGGGAATGCTCCCTGTCTCCACAAAGCCCCTGGATGAACAGCTGAAATACCACAACCCTGCAGAGGACAAAAGCACCTCAGTAATTATATTGACCTAGCGGTGCTACTCACATACAGAACATCAGAAGCTTAACTGCAGTTTCCAGTGGGGATAGGAGAAGCCAGAAATGTCACAAGCCAAGCAATGGTTTTGCTTCCATTAATTGAAGAATGTTCTGAAACTCTCACTCAGTGTTACTTCTTTTAAGAAAAATGAGTAAAGCTAAAGCAACCTGGTCTAGAGGGAGGTGTCTCTGTCTATAGCATGGGGTTGGAACTAGATGGTCTTCAACGTCCTTTCAAGCCAAAATCATTCTATGATTCTATCTATGATAATACAAACATTTGATTTAGCCCTCCTGGTACCAAGTGTGAAGCATTCATGCCGTTTTTAAGTGGGATCTTGCCAAAATACGGACAATTGTGCCTATGAGAGGAAAGCTGAACTGCTTCCTCTGCTCCTGAGGCTGTGCTGGAGGGAGCACTGCCAAGACCTTGCAGGAGTCATTTCTTGAAGAAGATACTGTGGACCTAACCTTCCCTGCAATGCAAACCATCAGCCTCACAATCTGAACAGACCCCTCTGCTCTTCAGCGAGGGAAGTTTTGGCATGTGAGGAACTAAGGCCTTGCTTTTGTGAGGGAGAAGTGGTCTGCATCTCTTCTCAGTGGAGAAAGTAGGGGCTGAAAAGAAAGCACAAGGCTACTGGCAATAAAAAGTTATAGAGAAACAGTGAGAGACAAGAAAGAAAACAGAGGATTAAAAAGAAGGTCTTTGCTCCAGAGCAAGAGCCATCCTCGGCCTTAGTCCTGCCTCTGCAGTCACACTGATTTAAAGCCTGTCAACATACACAGGACCAATGTCCTTCAGGACTTCTTTTACAGTCGTCTCTTGATCGTATTTCCAACCTTTCTGTCACGAGCTCCATGAGCTCCAACAACCCACTGGTTGCCTACTCCTGTGATGTGACAGGAGTCACTCTCCTGCAGTGACAACACTGGTACCCAACCAGCTAACCCACACTGCAGGGTCGCACAACTTACCTGCATCCCAACCAGGGTTTTTAAAATATCATAAATCACTTACCTTTGTTTTGCTCCCCATTTGCTGCATTCATGTTCCTTTTGAGAGGGACACATTAATAAATACTGTGCCCTGATACTCTAAATGGTTTCAATCACATAATTTTCTGTATTCAGCACTCATACGCCTCCCTTACTACAGTACATAAATGATATAAACTTCTCATCAATAACATAAAAAATTCATACTCTGTCTACAATGCAGCTGCTATCACAGGTTTATGTCAACAATCGTCCTGATTTTTAATAGCATGAATGTTTAAAGAGGCAGCAATTCCTGTAAAATATCTGCAGGGATATTTAGAGCTGACATATGCCAAAACAACCCTGTTCTTATACTGGAGACATTGTTGCTCAGCAGGAAAACGATGTTTATCCTCACAAATGTTTACCCTGCTTTAGTCATTAAAATGCTCCAAATGGATGGAAGGGAGCGGAGAGGATGCTGGCGGTCCTTACCTCTCGGCTGCCCTCTGAGCAGAGAGCACAGCTCATGCATATTGCAGCCGAGCACTCTGGTGCTGTGCACCTCGATGTGCAGAATTATCTGATTTTATAAGGGAGGGGTGTGCTCTGTGCTGTATAAAACCAGTTAACTTCCAATCCTCTTCATGATTCTAAGGAGTAGCTCCTTTAATTTTCTCTTTATCATTAAGAAAAAAACTTCATCTTCTCTATTTGAGGGGTTCTGAGGCTAAAAAAATACAAACCCTTTCTTGTAATGTTTCCTACTGGCTGCCAATTGTAGAAGGCTTTAAGTTTGCAAAAAAAAAAAAAAAAGATAGAAAAAAAGAAAGAAAAAGCTTTGTATACAGGCAGCATAAAATATTTATTTTTAATCTAAGCAGGATTTCTTTACCTGCTGTGCAGCCACAGCTTCTGTTTAAGGCTTGCTTTATCATCTGTGTGTCAAGCTGCAACCATTTCTCCCGTGATCTTTCATTCCCGCTTTAAAAAGTCTCCTACCAGACCCCAGCTGACACATGCCTTCCAACTCCCGCTTGGAATTTTCCTTATGCCTTTTCCCCCCTGACTCGAAACCCCACAACCTGGTAGCTCTTCACTCGAACAGATGGTTTATGAAAATCTGGGACATGCTCGTGTGATTGAAAATAGGACTCCTATAAGCAACATCTCATGTACCAATTACGTGAACAGTTGGTCAGAACGGTGACCCAGAAACTGTCCTGTCCTGCCGCTCTCGCAGCCTTACTCAAGCATTCCCAGCCCTTCGCTGGATGCCCGACCTTGGGCAGCCACAGGCTGCGATGCAGCTGAATTGGAGAGCTCATTTCCACTGGTTTCAGCATAGTTCAGCTTGGATCCAGGTCCTACAGGAGGGACTGCTTTCAAAAGTATCCCTTGATTAATAAGACTGTTAAGGTCAAAATTTAAAATACTAAAAATATAAAAACAACTCTGCAACTCTCCACTTCCCATTTGTTTACTATATGACAAACACACATTTTTTCCAGACTCCTTTCACAAATAAAGTACAAGAGCCTGCTGTTGTCACCCAGAAGGAGAAGGGACGCATATATCTAACTGACAAACACTGAATATTCACAGCTCTGCTCAAGGACAACAGAGCAGTACATTCCCATGATCTATAAAGTAGGGACTCCAAGTCAAGTATCAACTTGTCTGTAGTGAGAAATTTTGGTTTACAACAAATACAATTCCTGTCCTAAAGCAGAAGCAAAAGAAGTTTTGTACAATAAGGGCGGTGAGGCATTGGCACAGGCTGCCCAGAGAGGTGGTGGTGTCCTGTCCTTGGAGATGCCCAAGGTCAGGCTGGAGGGGCTCTGAGCACTGATGGAGCTGTGAGTGCCCCTGTGCATTGCAGGGAGTTGGACCAAATGGCCTTTAAGGGTCCCTTCGAACTCAAACGACTCTATGAAAATCATGGGTAAAATCAGAAATCAGGCGCTGAGTCTATGAGCACAGGAACAATGGAGCTGGGCACAGCTGGGTGTGGATGGGGCCCTGCTGAAGTGTGAGGGATGAGGCAGTCAGGCTGCCTGCTCCTGAGTCACTGAGGTGCGGTGGAGGGCATTTCTCCTCTTGTAGTGCCTGAGAGCCCCGGGTGACCATGCAAAGAGTCTGCACTGCACCACACTAATGGCATCGCCAGCACGCCCGCCAGGGTCTTGCTTAGATGCAGAACTTGGCACCCAATGAGCCAACTTCTCCTCTTCCCAGTGCAGAATTTAAGTTGTGCCAAAAAATACTAGAACCCTGAAACTGTCCCTTGCTTCTGAATACAGGTTCAAGGGCCTGGTCATTATCACTAGAACTGCAGACAGATCGTATCAAAGGTAAATAAATATCAAACAGAGTCAACATCTAAATTAACACCAACGAAGCTGCCTCGGTAGCCATCAAACGCTGACATCTCACAATTATTTTAAAACACTTACAAGACCTTCCAAAAACAAGGAGTTAGAAGAAACACAGCACCATCTCAACAAGCTAAATTTCCTGTCACACAAAGATTTGATTCCTGTCAGTGCAACACTCATTTTAGTCTGATTAAGTCACTGTGATGAACTTCAGAGTTTAGACTGCCCTTGAGCCTCACATCTATCTGATCTTTAATTCTACTACCCACTCATTTCTTGCTAAGCACACAATTCCGAGTCCCACTGGAATAGCCTCATTCAGGCTCTGCATCAATATGTTCAGTGCTGAATTCATTTCTGCAGGGAGCCCAGTAAATCTGAACTTTCCAAAATCATTTGGCCCCCATTACTAGTAAGCACTGCTCTTAAATAGGTTGTAACTCCAGCTAATAGGCTCCATAATCATAGCTGAATTGAACAAAAGGGTCCAGTATGGGCTGCCATCCGTCATTTTTATTCCCAACCAAATGCACTGCATAGAAGGAACTGGTTTTTTTTTGGTGTTTTTTTTTTTTTTATACTTATGGATGCTGAAACTAAGAAACTCGTTTTACCTGAACATTTTTTTTTTCTTAATAAAAACCAATACAAAAGGCTTCTGAGGGTACCCAAAAGGTCCAGTGCAGCAGTGATGCAAAAGCTGGAACTGGTAACCTTTTCACCTTGCAAAGTGGCAACAATCCAGAGTATAAGGAGACAGGAAAAACATTAAGATGCAAAGAAAAGCCCACATAATGAAAAATTCCAATGCTAAGAGATGCATCTTCTGCTATTCAAAAAGAACTGATTGTAACTAAACCAAATGTAAAGGAGTTAATGACAGAACTGCTTACATCTTGATCACATTTCCATGAAGACAAGCCTTGTGATATTGTTTCATCTAGTGGAAAAAAAAAAAAAAAAATAGAAGCCACTATCTAAATCTTATCACCGAAATTGATAGTGTTTACTTAAAGCTTATTCCAGCTTCACAGACTTCAACAGATATTGAAGTCTCCAATAAATCTATTTCAACTCGTCTTTACAACTCCCTTCCTTCTCAGCATACACTCTGGCCTCCTTGATCCTAATCGGAGGACAGACGACCAGATTTTTGTTTATGAATATCTAGAAGTTTCATTGCTATGTGCTGCATAAGCCCAGTATAAAAATGAATAGCAAGTACCTAAAGCAGAATAGGAACTTGATTCATCCTGGTGTCAGCTGCTGCAGTACTTGCGTCAGAACTCATTGCTCTGGGTGAGCGTGGATCAACAAACAGGCCAAGTGATATTTCCAGATATGTCCAGAACATATCCTATGGCTCTACCCAAGTGTTGGATCTCAGGGGAAAGAAGAAACAGGCAACTGGAAGCAATGAAGCAGAGAAAGAGGAAATGGGACACATACGGATGTCAGAATTGCTGAGTGCACGTAGCGTGGAGCACTGTTTCACATGCTTTGTGAAACAACAAAGTATCTGCATTGAAGGTATACACGCATATATTTCATTCTGCCCAAAAAAATAAAACCCAGGGAAAAGTTTGATATTTCAACAGGCCTGCCATTAAAAGAGCTGCTGAAAACTTGTATGGCATTATGGCAACACTTAGCATAGATTGGAAAGAGGTAGAAGATTAAATGTCCAAAACTAACTTTGAGTGAATAAAAAGTTTAGAAGGTCAAAAACAGCAGTTCTACCAAATGACTGATGTCATCACCATTTTCTCAGCCACAAAACCACCAAAGAAATGAAGGAGCCTGACACTTACGCCATGTTCACTGGTTTAGCCAGCCAAGATTAAACAGAAACCAGACACAACTGATGCAGAGCGGCACAAGACGTGAAAGAACCAGACTGAAATCTAACTGGTTATGGCAAACTGCCCCAAGTGAACATACAGGAGTTGATAAAGATTTTACATCAGTCACACGATGGAAAGAAATGACACCACTGGTACTCTCCTTGGGTCTCTAGATGGTTCCAAAAAATATTTACATGAAAAGAAGATTTGGACCACACACTGTAGAACAAATTATGATCTACTCCTTCCTACAGCTTGTGGGAAGACCTTTCTCCCATCTTTCCTAAAACTCTGTGATTATTTCTCAATAATCGCATCTTCCTGCCTAGGAAAGCGTCCACGCCTCCTGCCCAGTGGCTGGGATGACACCAGGCAGAGCACAGCAGCTCCTTGTCCTGCTCACTACTCGTGAAGGAACACCGACAGTGACACTCAGTTGCACACATCCTTGCACAGACGTAACGATGATTCAGTCATTCTAATGCCATTAGTCTCCTGCGCTGACAAATACTAAAATATAACTGGAATTACCACTTTTTTTTTAAAAGCCGCAATAAAGGAAAGAGAGAAAGGTACACTGATACAATTCAACTCAATTATTTTTAAACAATATGTGACGGATTTGCAGTCTGCCATCGCATAAAGGACAGGCTCATTTCCTACAAATGCCCACAAAGAGAAATGATAGAGCTCAGCAATATAGCATGGCATATTCCATTAGGAATTAAATCTCTTCTCTCTGATGCTCCCATCCACATGCTTATTGGACAGTCTGCTGCTTTCATCTACATTATTGTTATTAATTTATGAATGGGACTAGAATTACAGAAGATGAGTCTAAGGTGAGGCTGCATTATAATAATAAATGAAAGAATGACTCCTGTTTACTTTCAAAATATTTCATAGCTAAAATGCTCACTGCATTTTTAACTGTGACATACTTCCTTTAGCCGGTTTTGGTTTTGAAGTAATGATATAAAATTCATTTCATCTCTTTTTCAAGCCCGACTCTTTCATACATAACATCAGGCTTGTCATATCTGAGGAATTATTAAAATAAGACGAAGCCTGCTGTATCTGAGCAGAAAAGCTTCTTTGAGCTGGCGTCCTCAGGAGAGAAGCAAGCTCAATCTCATTAGTTGGTGCTGAGAAGGCGTCCTAGTCACTAGGTTCAAGGTGATGAAAGATTAGGGCGTTTGGCCTCGGCTCATTTTGTATGCAGCTCACATCACTCCCTGCCCGTGAACACGAAATTACATTGAACCTGGGGAGTCTAACTCCATTAATTTTAAATGGAAGATTAATTTAACAATATGCGGCAGATATTTGTTACAAACCTATCATGTAAAAGTGACGGTTAGCAATAAATTGTGGTGACTCACACTGGCCGGTGGCCCTGGCTCAAATAAATCAGAAGGCATTTACACATAATTGCTGTTTTTAAAGACAGGGATATGGGAGATATGTTTCTTTGATGAAAGATTGGGTAACTCCATTCAAGGAAACAGCAGCCGCTATTAAAGCTACAGCGTTTATTTTGAAGGAGACATTGTGTTTAAGGGCTTGTCGGCCTGCAATGTACAGTTAGTACCTCTTTCCCCTGTCTGTAAGAACAATGCAGAAATATTTGACGTGAGATGAGGATAAGATGCGTGGTGTAGGAGCCCTGCACATAGCACAGGTGGGCTGTCACCTGGGACTATGGAGAAAATATGGAGGCTACTCTGAAACAAAGGTTAACTGTGGTCCTGTAAATTTTGACCAACTTTTTGACTCCTGAACAACAGAATTAATAATAAAAAATAATAAATTAGAAAGAGAATTAATAGATAGCCCTTCTCCTGCCCCTGTTCCTCTCCTTGTGCTGACTACACAGGTGTAATCAGGTTTGAAACTTCATCACTGAGAAACACCATTCTCATCAGAGGAGGAAAACTGCAAACTCTGCCGAGAATAAACAATGCAAGGGAAGAAAACTAGAATGACTTGTTTTTTTTTCCTCTATTTAGAAGTAGCAGACGTTGCTTCTCATGTACTCTGATGCTACCCATTGCTAGAACAGAGCCTCTCCACAGGTGAAGAAAAAACATTTTGAAAGCTAATGCAGGAGAACAAAATTGGCTCCCTGAGGAACCAGGACCATCCCCTACCTCCTTCCTTCCAGCCTAAGTAAAAGGAGCACTTCCTTGACATAACTTCTCTAAATACACGTTGGCAGCAACAAACACTGGGCGGGAATGTGCGTGTGCATGTTTATTTATTTAAAGCAAGAAGCTATAGTGCACATACTTCTCCTTCTGAGCAGAAGATGAGAGAATAAACCAGACATTACATCTACATTACATCTAGTAGATGTCAGTCGCAGTGTTTAACACGCTGCCAGGAGGCGTTCAGACACGTTGCAGGAGAGGGCATCACATGGACAAAGAACAAATCATTATATCTGTGAAGGCTTCTGCAGTTTGTAGGAGTTGGAGACACGACGACATGGCTGAACAGAAAAAGAGCCCTTGCATTAATCCCTCGGGTACTGAATTAGCTACAACAGCGCAGACGGGATATGCTCAGATATGTGCACAGCAGCACAGTCTCCCCCATGTGCTGCTCCTGCTATCAGCTCCATACAGGTATGCACAATGGGAGGGGTGCAGGACTGCATCCACTTTGAAGTAGATCCTATTCTACCAGTGATTCAAGAGGAAAAAACCATCAGTGCACAGCAAAAGGAAAGGAGCTGAGGTGTGACTGAGAAATCCCAAATGAGTGCCTAAGAGAAGCGAATCCAGCCACTCCATTCCCTCCACACCTGAAGTCTTTAACAAGCACCCTGTCCTTCAAAAGCAACCAAAGAAACATATCTGCAGTGTGACCTCACTGCTTTAGCACATTACTGCAGGATGAGCCATGTGAACATAATTCAAGGCCTCTTTACACTTGCTGCAATAGGAGATGGGGAATAGGCTCAAGCAGACTCACTGAAGCCAGGAAGCTTACAAATCTGCCCAGAATCCAGGCACATCTCAGTGCCTTGCCAGTACACAGCACTTGGCTGTTTATGGCCAACTGCAACAAATACCCTTATCAACCAGTGCAATTTCTTTTATCCTCATCTTTGAGCTTCACAAAAAGAGAACAAAACTACTGACTGACACACACATTGCAGTTCTTCACAATGCTCATCCTTCTGGCTTGGAGGAGGTTTGATGCTGGATCCTTCTAATACCTATGCAGAGCTACAGCAGGGTTTCCAAGAGACCTGAAGGCCACAGGCCCTCAAGGAGAATGAGGTGGGTGCAGGTGTCTGGAAGTCCTGACACACGTGCTGGTTTGTGGGACAGCCACTCCAGACTGAACTGGGCCATGGCCAGGATGCAGAAAAGATGAGCCAACCCTGACTTACAGCAGCTTGTGATGGTTTACTTTTCTTCCCTCTGTCATCAGCTCCTGCAGGGCTGCAGACTTCCCAGCACCTTCAGCCTAAGCAGATGCCAAGGAGCAAAGAAGCATTGTTGCCTCTCCTGTTCACTTCTTCAGCCTGAACAAAGGTAAATCCTCACATATTTACAACACATGAATACCTTGGAAATATTAATGCATTTAAACAACTTTTGCAGAAAACAAATTTATTATTCTCCCTTGGTGCATGAAGACCTGAGCTGCAGAAGAGCTAAAGACTCTATCTTATAAAATAAATTAAAAAACATAATTTCTCAGTAGCTACAGATGCAGGTAGGCCTCTTGGAAAATTCCCTGAGATTCATGGTCTTCAGCTGAAGTTCCCCGTCCTTATTCTACATTCATTTCAGCCACCAATGGGACAAGCAACACCTTTCTGAGGGAAAAGTAGTCATTTTGTGTTTGGCTATGACTAAGAAACACCATGAGATACAAGTCTATATGGAAAGGAAAGGTTGATGTTTGTGACCATCTGTGCTTTGTAAATTTAGTATTTCAGTTATCTTTGCAACCACTTACCCAAGAGTGTGTTAAACGCCTTATTTAAAGCAGACTGGTCCTCCTGATGGATTCACAAAACTGCACACACTGTCCTGCCCTACGTTACCATTACCAGGCCTTACAAACTTGCATCAATGAGAGATAATCTTGTGCTGGAATAAGCAATGGGATTGCATAATCAACGTACAGAGAAGGATAGCAAGAGATAAAGTACTGCGCACGAGCTTTTGTATATAGATGAACTTGTAGAAGCTAGAGAACATCAAAATAAGGTTTCTCAGATCCTTATTTTCTGTCAAGAATACAGGTGAACGCCTGCTCTACATTGGCCACCAAAAATCCCCTTTTTTGAGAATGCAACCTCAACCAGACAGCAGGAGGAGGGAACAATTACAACACCTGGGAAGGTGACTGAACCATGGAGATCGGGCTTTGTCTCCAGCTTGGCTGCCGTGGTTTGGCTGCAGGCATCTCCCTTTTATTCCACGCTTATGAACTGCTACAAGATCTTCAGATTGAAAAGTCCACTAAAAATGAAAAGTTCAACTGGCACTTTTACTGACTAGCATGACCCGTAAATGGGGAGAGCTCACTGTGCATCAGACAGTTCATTGTTTCCTCTTATTTACACCAATCATGCTACAGAATAGGGCTTCAGCGAGCAAAGAAACGCTCTGATAAATAAATAGCTCTTTCACATAGGCACAAATAAATGAATTGAAAAAAATTACTGTTTATATTTGAATAAATAAGCCTGATGCAGAATAAGTACCCAGAAAAAGAGTACCGTTGCTTTAAATTCAGTGCCAACACCCAGGTTGCCAGCAATTGATGCCACTAACTCATTTTTGCACTTTAATGTTAAATTTCTTATGGGACCACATCACCTAATTAGAGGAATTGATAACTGCACTGTTCCATAATGAGGCCAATACATTTCAAAGTCATTAAAGATAACCAAGGCAATAAGTCTGTGTTTAAGCGGCGCTTCCTTAGATTTCACAGCCTGCATGTCGCTAACAGAGGAAAAAGCAATCCCTGCCTAGTCAACTGTAAATGCTGGGTTATTGGAATCTTTAAAACAGGCAGCAAGGAGAAAATTACATGGCCAAATCTCCTTTTTCCAGTTAATGAAGAATTAAGACTCCCATTTACCATATTAGAAGGTTCATCAGAGGTCTCTACTCTCCATAGCTTGTGTTTGACAGCAGTGTCAATTTATCTGAGTCAGAATGCAGAAGTGCATGACAGTACGTCATTCATAACTGTCACATCTACTTATCTCTCTCATTGTCACACTGCTAACGAAATTCAGGCCGTGTTTTCCTGATCATGGCCTCTTAAAGGGAAAAGGATCCCCTTACCTCATCACAGCAATCTGACCGAATCGTGGCTCTACAAATGGCCACACAGTTACAGTAAGGGTAGCTCAAATAACCTTGAAGAACCAAAGAAGAGAAAAACAGTACTTCCCAAAGGCAGGCTTCCAGCAAGACTATCCCCAGCTGCAGAAGTAAGAGATGTTAGTTTTTGGTGATTATTACTGGAGGGATGAATTTATTTGATATTCTACTTCACATCTGCAAGATCTGTCCGGGTACGTTTGGCATCTAAGAAAGAGAAGTTGAGTGACTTTCAATGAAGTCAATGGTCAAACTTCTGTTGGCTTCAAAGGCCAACAGAAGTTTGATTTCTAAAACTGCAACAGATGAGAAGAACCCAATAATATTAACGCCACAGCATTTGTTGTCTTGGCTGAAGGGGAATGTAAGTTGTCAATCAAAACTGTCTTAAAAACCATCCTGAGGTATAAGAAAATGGGCACTTTAAAGAAGGTCAAAAATTCTTTTCTACAAATCAAAGCATCACCTCGGTAACGTAAAAAGAAATAAGTACTTTAGGCACAACTGGAAATGGAAGTTGGTACTTAACTATGATAGGAAAACAACGATACTTGCCTTAAAAACTCAGAGGTTAAGCAGGCACAGTTCAGTACACGGAATTCAGTCACTGGGTTTTATGGAATGGTAACCAGGCTGCAGCCAGGGCTGGAAAGATCCGCTGCCCCGTGTTTAATTGTGAATACATGCAGCCCATTCTGAAGAAGGCTATCTTTCCCAGTCAGAGACTCTGCAAATAAAACTGGAAAGGAAAGTGGATTTGCCCCATAACATCAGCTTTTAAGAAATGAACACAGCAGGGTTCAGGTGCTAAGGAATGAAAGAGTCTAAGACACAGTGGAAGAAGCTTGTAGTAAATACGAGAAGCAGCTTCTCTTCTGAGAAAACTTTGTCACAATATTTCATGAGAGGGTTGTGGTTTTTTTTTTTTTTTTTTTTTCACTAGAGCTAACATAATAGAGCAGAAGGAAAACGGTGCCCAATTGGATCAAATTACTGGTGAAACAATGCAAGTGAATGTGCACTTAGGTCTGCAGTTCTGAAAACTTCAAGAACTAAAATAAATTGCATGACCCCCTGGTAACTTCCACTAGAACTTATGGGTACAAATTGTTTGCCTCAAGCTGGGTGAAATATACATTCAAATTCAGGCTCTTGAAGGAAATTATTAAGTAGAGCCATATTAGCTTTCTCTGAAGCATACTCGTTTTCTATATTGCCACTGTATAGACCAATTATGTTACCTTTCCATGCTGAGAAATGATTGTTCTGCTAACACAGTTCTGGTAAAAATCAAAAGCACTACATTTTTAACCTTGGGGGATTTTTGTTATTGCTGCTCCCTTGCTAGTTCCTTCAAATGGAAAACATCTTCCATTAATCTAAATGCAAAATTTGTTCAGCTTTCTAAAGTTACTTGAAAAATGTTAAGCACAAAGCAATAAACTTTTTATGCTCTTAAGACCACTAATGCTTTGAGCTTCATATTCATTTTGAAGAAATGAACATTTTATGGTTCACAGAGGAATAGCTACATGAATAATATCTGAGATTATAATGCATCTAGCAGAAAAAGATTAAGTTTATGTAAACTATTTAATCAGACGTGAAATTTTCTCTAGAGGATAAAAAATTCTGACCTTATTTAAGTTTATTTAAAAAAAATACCAATATCACATTTCCACCAAGGGAACCCACCGATTTCCCCATTTATGTTGTATAAATATTCATCAGAATTGACGGATAACTGGATATCACAGCCCTACAAAGCAAAAGTAACTTCTGAGATGTACCACATCCACTTGGTCCTCCCACAGAAAATATTTTATGTCAACAGCACTGAAGGGGTTGCATACAAAGAGCCCATCATGGCCCCGACACTGATCAACCAGTACATCACAAGGGAGATTCTTCAGCAGAGAAGCTCCAGCTCACACTTAGAACTGTCTTTCACCCGTTTTAGCACTAGTGCCCAGTGAAGGAGCTTGCTACACCCTCACGTTCGCAGTAAATCTTACTCAGATTCAGTAAGCCTGGTAGTCCATCCCAGTAGATGGATTGGTAGACTAAAGAGTTAGTCTACCAATGTTTTGTAAGCAATGGATTTATTAAATAAATGCAAAGGTGTATATATTTTAAATGACCAATTGCAGTGGATCTTATGTAAGCTCAAGCGATTCTACAGCAGTTACATGACTTGTACTCAATAAACCACACCTGAATTTGGCCCTCATTTCTGCTGATATCCAAAGTAAAGCTCTTGAGCTGTTTCAAATTAAATTAAGAAAATATTGGCATCCTAATTGTCAGCCCAGGTGCATTTATTTTTCTATTAAAAGCAGAAAATGAAGGAGCTTTTGTAAGCACAATATTTTATGATCCCACTATGGGTTTTGTGTTCCATAAAACATACTAATGAAAAATCCTCATGCAGAAGAATGTTGAAAAAATCAATAGGCTAGATGCAAAACAGTAATGCAGCTTAAACAACAACATGATTATGAATAACCTATTTCCAAGCATTACCATTTGGACATGGTTTGAGAACAAATGATGTCTGGGCTAAGGCTAAGTGTGATGTGACTTTTTTAACCTATACTTGAAAGGATCAGAATACTGTCACACCAAACTGGTTTTGGAGCCTTTTGATTTTAAAGCAAATGTGAACTACTGGACATTCAACCCTTTCTTGCTGCTTTAATTGCAGCAAATTACCTGTTCAAGTCCAAGAGATGAACAGGAGATACTCTTTACTCTCCTCCCCTTACGGATACGCAGTACCCTGTGGAAGTCTACCCTTTCCTTTCTCATAGTATTTGGTTCTCACAACAAAGAACTTGATTGTAAGTTAAAAATCAGCTCAAATGTTCTCTCCAGCTTTGGTGGCAACCTGGACTCCTCCCATAGGGAAAAGTGAAAAATACATGCGAGCTCTCCTTTCTCTGAGAATCCTTCCTACCTTCTATAGTGTAAGAGAGTTAATGTGTTATTTTCAGCAGGAAGATAGCATGTCTCACTTGACAATCTCCTGGCAAGACTAACAGCTAAAACCTTGGGGTGTGGTAGGCTGATACATAGACTTCTACCTGTATAAGGATTGCAGATGAATCTCTTGTTGTTAAGAGTCAGAGCTGTCTACAAAATTGTGTTGCATTAGTAATGGAGAAGACAAGAGAATGACAAAACTGCTTAGAATGACACATCCATAAATGTCATTTTGAAGATCTTAAAAGCAGAAAGGTAATGAACACATTGCGGGCTGCTTGCATATTTTGAGGGGAGAGTAGAAGAGAAAACAGAAACACATTTTTCAAGGAAGTTGCCAGACAATTTGGCATACCTGTTTGAAACCCTTTTCCATTCCATGACCCTATTGGGGAGCTCCTGCCATGCTACTCATGCTGCACAAAAACTCAGCCATTTTGCTCAAACTCCCGACTATACAAAATGGCTAAACCAGGCGGCATCTGCCACAGAATGATTGGTATTAGGCATAACTCATTATTCTGACAAGAATCTGGCATGCAAGCAGGCGCTTTGGCATGAGAATCGATGAGATAAGGATTTGGCATGACCACCGGTAGGATATGAATTAAGCTCAGTGTCAACACAACGCACATGGTTTCCTCTCCATGGACATGCCAAATCCTTGACACAATAATGAGTTATGCATGATGCCAATCACTGATTGTCATTTCAATTGCACATCTCTTTTCTGATGCCATCAACCTACAATGCAATCCAAACTTTGCTGTAAGATCTGGTGGGGGTGACGGCACGTGTAGGGGACAGATCCCCACAACTCTCACATGCCTGTGGGAAGCAGAAGAACCCCCTGCACAGCTATGGGGTATACATTTACACAACAGCATTGAGAGAACCATGCATCCAAGTCTAACGAAACAAATCGTCTGAGATGATCAAGTCAATGCCTGACAACACCTAAAACTCCACATAAAAGGATGTGGAAAAGCTGATGATTGTCTCAGAGAAAAATAAAAGGGTAAACAGATCTAGGTTGTATGGAAAGCAAGCGGGGCTATACTTCATCTTGCTATATCTATGACACAAGAACCTGAAGTAAGTGACAGCAGACAGAAATGTCTCTAATATGTGAGGTTGCTTCCAGATTTATTAAAGACAAACAAATGCAAAAAGCCCCTCAGTAAGAAAAAACCATACATATTAATAAAATACCCGAATGTGCTGCATGAAGGCTCAGATCTGGCAGTCACTCACTCTTGACAGTTAAGATTATTTAACTTGAGGGTTTGGAGAAAGCAGTTCTACCCTAGTTGGGCTTTTACTGCAATTTACATAAGCAGAAGAATAAAATGTACCTTTTTTTTTTTTTAATGGCAATGGAGGACTTCCAAATAATCTCTTTCCTCCTTCCATCTCCTCAAAAGAAGAGCGTAGATTTTTGAAAAGATTTTATCTGTTTTTGAAACCTCATTTCTTCTCTAAAGTTAAATGGAACCCGATGAAAGCTTAAAACAGTGTAATAATCGGAATTTCAATGGCAAACGATTGCCTTCACAGAAAACACCGATTAAGTTTAATTAATCTTATGAAAGGACTGCACGGCTTAAATGGACCATGATGGAAAATTGAGCCTTTTGCTTTTTCATTAAGTATCAAAGGTTGATACTCTTTGAACGGCAAAGGCATCTGTTAACTGCATGGTGACCTACGTGGCCAAAGTTTGGGGGTCTCAACCCAGTTCCCAATGGAGCTGGCCTTATGCATCAGAAAAAACCACCAGCAGTCTCAGCCAAGATGCCAAGGGCTAAACAGAGCCCCATCCCTCCACGACACTCATGGGCACAAAGAGCAAAGCCTGCCCATTCTTTGTCCATTTTTCTGGTGACTTGTGTCCGCAGGACAATCGTTATGCCACCTTTCCTCAGTAGCTAATTAATGGGGAAAATAAAATGAGAATGACAAGAGAGAGTAAAAATAATGGATAAACAAACTTTTCCCTGGTGACATTTCCTGCTGCTCTGTTTTAGCATTCCCTCTTCATTGCTGCCCTCAGAGCAGCCGCTCTCACACGCCCTTCCTCAACCTCTGCAGTTGTTATTGCTCAGTGCAGCTACAGCATCAACATTGTCAAACAATTCTGCAATGACACTGTGTCTCAGACAATGTTCAGCCACCACCAACAAGTAGTGAGTAACCTGTGCTGACAACGCATTACAGCCCTGCCATAACCAATCACTGTCTAACAGAAGCAAAATGGCAGCTAAATTACAACAGAATCTAGAACAGCATGTTTATTAAATTGGCGTAGCAGTCTGCTAAACAAAACAAAACAGAAGCGAGGATACTGGCAACATGAGTCAGAGCTGCAAACCAGCAGTAAATTTAATGCCTGTATGCGAGATGAGATCTGGCAAAAGACTGGGTTTTAATTTTGTTTTTAAAATTTCAATTAAAAGCACTCAGCGACAAGAAAATGATTTAGCAGAAAATGATGGAGTAGAAAGAAATTTCAAAAAGAACCCCAAATGCGATAAAACATAGAGATTATAAAAAGGCTGTATTTGACCTGTCAACATGAGAAAGTCCCAGAGTTTTTATTAAAAAGGGGCAGTGGGAAAGACAACCTGCTGTTTAGGGAAGCTGTATATTTAATTTTAGTGCCTATAATGGCATAGCCCATGACTATAAGGTATTATTTAAGATCTATCATGCTATTTCCTTGGAGGATATCTCTCTGCACTTTCACAGTATGCTGCAGTTTGCTAGTCTCTGTACAATTTAAGTGTTGTTTACTGATTATTATTGAGCATGGGACAAAATTTGCCCTCTCTGGACCAATAAATATATGCTTTATACACAGAGCAGTGAGATACTTCAACTGCTGCTTGCCATAATATGATTCGTTGAACATATAGTTTAAGAATACAAAAACAAAACAACCAACCAGAGTCACAGTTTATTAACATAACACCCTGCAAATCTAATTAAAGTCAAATACGTAATACCCTCATCAAAATCCAAATGTTCTTTACAGAAACATCAAGGAAGAAGGGGCATAGAGGGGACGATACCACAAAGGTAATCAGAATTCATCTTCTGGGACTCATACCCTATTACTCAAAGCTCATTATCAGTACTCCGTATAGCAAAAAGCAACACCTAGAGACCACATCATTAGCTTTCTACACATGCATTACCCTATAGTTTGAAAACTGTAACAAAAAGCCCCACCAATACACAAGAGAGATTATTTTTTTTTGTTCTACGTGATTTAAGCCAGCTGAAGTTTTACACAATATGCTATTAAACAAAATGTTATGAAATATCATCAAAATCTTGTAAAAATGATTGTAGCCTGCTAATGAATGGGGCCTAGCTATTACAGTGCTCTGACATCTAGATATTGTCTGTAAAATGCTTCTTTAATAATACAGCCAAGGTTTCTTTTTTTGTCCACTTTGGATTTCGATTCCTTGTCTGCTGATCAATCCCTCTGTCAACTGGCAAAACATAATTAATTAAGTGACTAAACATAACTGACTACTATGAAACACAGCATCTAATTCATTGAAGGAGAACACTATTTCCTCCCCACGTTAACTGGCCAAAACGAAGGCAGGGAAAGCCCAGGCCAGAGGGAGAGCAGGCATGAAAACAGAAATGGTCACCTTGAATTTTACATCCTGTACCTACAGAAATATTCTCACAGCGAAAAGAAGAAAACAGCTACAGCAATATTCAAGGCAAAACCAATACATCTCGCATTAAAATAAGATTACAGAAACACGGGTGTACTAAATTGCCAAAATCTAATTCCAACCAATAAACAAAAGAAACACTCCAGGTTCAACTACGCTTTTCCTCTCTTACTGTGAAAATGGCGAGGAGAAAACAACTCCTGAGCAAACAGAGGTAGCTGCAAGATGGGAAAAAAGGAAGCGGTTAACATTACAATCATGCTACATTCTATTTCTTTCAGATCCCTCCTTACAGTACTCCACAACCTATAAAACCCCATACTCGTGTTTATTACTTTCCACTGTCAGAGGTAGTGACAGTGACTAACGCCTAATGCCTGGTGTTTCTACACTGCTTCCTATCTACACATCTCAACAGATGCAGGCACAGTGCAATGGAATGACAATCAGCCTGCAGACCAGCATCAGATTCAGAAGCCAAAGTCAAGAACTTGCAATACCAGAAGTCATATTTGTTGTTATATGTCAAGATGACAGATCTGGTAAGAAACAGGAGTCAAAAGCCCAAGACCTCTCCTAGGACATAGCCTAGTCATTGCTATTATTATTATTATTTTTAAGGGGTGTGAAACTCTGAACTAGGGAAAGTAAATGGTGTGATGCATTCGTTCTACTGTTCCCCTGATAAATGAGTTAAGAGTTGGGTTCATATGTCAAGGCATGCTCTTTCCCCATTAGTGACAAAGAGAGACATTTCAGGACCCTAACTTTCATTTGCACACCAGTGGCTGGGCAGCATACTGTCCTCAGCAGCTCTCTCTTTCAGCCACACCGTTCTGCACTCTGCAGTCTTTGTCCATCTACCTGGAAACCGAGCCCAAGATGATAAATTCTCTGCTTATCAGGCTGCACATGGTTTGCCAGGTCATTCCTTCAAATGGAATTCCCAAAGGATTGGCACAAGAAAGGCCTCAAGAAAGGATCATTAACCTAATAGCTCCATCAATGAAATATTATGTTGCTAACTTTCAGCTAAGGGAAGGTCCTCATGCGTGGTGGAAGCCACCTAATCAGCAGCTTGATCATGCTTGAATCTGCTAATGTCTAATTGAAGAATCACGCTGCAGAGGATATGAGGCAGAATCTGAGCATCCACAGATAAACCTGAAGTTCAGTGAAGCAGAAGATAGCTGTCTTCCTGAATCCAGAGTGACCTTCTACCTCAGACTGCCAACAAAAGGTGAATTAAAGTTAAGGCACTGCTTTTAAGGAGTCCTATCTTGTTTTTTGGTAGAGTTGCCCCAACAGCTTTTTACACAACAGGTAAAGTCCTGAGACTTTCACATGCAGATAACAGCTTGGGATTTCATGTTTTTTCAGCATCCCAATGTAAGGTAGTCTATGTCTAGCCTGGTTGCAATGAGTGCCACTATCTTTCAGAGTTGTGTACACATAAAACACTGTAGTTTGTTCGTCTGTGCTGATGTCTCTGGTTGTCACTAAAGTAGGTCAGCATGTGGAAATTCCACCCAGCATGGCGGTCTGACATTTCATTGCGTCTCCTTCCTTCCCACGTTGGAAATAAAAATCAGTATTTCAAACTTATCTGTGAAAGGAACTTCATTTTAACAAAGGCAAATGACAAGGTTGAAGGCTGATTATCATTTATATAATCTTTCAGTAACAGTGTAGATCAAATCAATTCCTTCCAGTTCCCAAGCCACTGAGTTTGATCAAATCACCCTTTCCAACAGGGAAAAAACATCAAAAAAGTTGACCAACTCTCCCTATTACCTCAGCACAGAGATATGATGTGCAAATGGTAAATAGATCCAGCTTCCTGCAACCTCAAACATCTGTTCCTCTACATGCCGTGAATTTCTCCTTGCTCTATTGGAAATACTTGCAACTGACCTGCAGCCCGTAGTCAAATCAAGAACATACCAGAAGGGAAACAGAGCTCTGCACTGTGTTTTTTCTCCTTGCCTATCAACTCCCCCCCGCCCCCAACTTCTTACCAAAGAGCTGCACTTTTGTACTTCGGGGCCTCTTATTTTAATTTATGCAACAGCTTAAAACATTTTGTTAGGGCTGAGTGAGACCATCTGTGCAAGAAATAAAAGATGCCTAAGGGTAAAATAGGCAAGAGCAGTAATGCTGAATACGTGGAAGGCAATCGACTGCCTATGGATTTTGTATCTACCGCTGTGACCTTTCAAACGATGGAATACAGTCAAGGGTAATTTCCATGTAACGTCTGCTCCAGAAAGAAAAACTAATCCAGAACAGTATTACTACTTTCCAGAAAACTGGATAGCCGCAATTGCCTGTCACTTTCTTGATGCCTACATACAATCTAGCATGACATTTGCATAACATTATAGAAAAATCTCCTTCATTATGTCCTACAAGAAGATCTGCCAGCATTTGTTTTCTTGAGGTGAGCAGGGATTCAAGTTCATTCCAAAACATAAACTTTTTGTCAAGGATGGCAATGTTGCTCTTTAAAATGATGGATCACTTCCTACAACTCTTAAATTACCATTACAAAGCCCTGACCTTGTGTGCATTACGTATTCCCTAAAGATGTTAGGGAATATTTTACGAGTTGTTTCATTTTGCTGTCTTCTTCCTGATTACCTTTGGGGCTTATTAAGAAACTCTTTTTTTTCCCTGTTTTTTTTTTTTTTTTAATTTTTTTTTATTTTTTATTTTTAAACTTAGAGTAGCCCAGGACTAAGAGGGGATAAAAACCTCAGTGGGGGTTGAAATATATTTAAGCTCAGAGATGAAAGAGTTTTATTTACAGAAAACAGTTTCAAGGAAAGTAGTGAGTGCTTTTATCTGGGGAACTTCTTCCCCTCTTTGGAGCAATTATGTGTAAGCACGCAGATGGAAAGTTTGGTCTCACTGGCGACCTTATATTCTGGAAAAGAAAAATTAGCTTCAAGATGACTAGTGACAACCAGCCAAGCCTATCAGCAGAGTTTGCAGGTCTTCAAAGGTTGAGGGCACAAAGGTACATGGGAAAACTCCGAAGAGGGAACTCCTCTGGCCAGGAAAAGGACATACCTGCAACCAATATCAGAAACCTTTATAAAAGGCACCGATGGAAAACTTGTTTGCTGTTCAACAGGGGTCAGTTCTGCTTGCAGACAGATGATCTAAGAAAAGAATCGTGCACCATCATAGTAATACACCATTCCAGAGAATTCAGAAACCAATTTCTGGGCTTCTGATAGTCCCATTTCCATGCAGACATGACAGTCACCAAATTTTTTCCTCATCTCTTCTTTTCTATCCTCTTCAGGAGCCTGCAGAACTAAGAGGAAGAAAGAACCCAAACTGGTGCTAGAATATATTCCTACAACCCTGACACTCTGCATTACAAAACAGCTTAGAATAGGAAAAATGCTCCCGTCAGGTACTGCAGGATCACTGCTTCACCCCAAGCCACAACTCAGCAGTCAATGTACGTGCAGTGGCACAGTGGGACACCTGGTGCTGCTGTCATCCAGCTCTTTCCCCTCTGCTGGAGACACGCAGCTTTAGAATTTAATGACTTGTTGCAGCAGAGGTGCAAATAGATTGCTAACTTAGCAGTTCACAGGGTGTTTTGATTGCTTCCTGTGCGAGTCCTCCCTTCACAATAACCTGTGCCTTATACGCTGTGGTTATTAAATGTGGGGAGCCCAAGAAGAAAAAAAAAAAAGGCAATTTTTGAACAACTGCATGGCTTCGTTCCACACAAAAACTGAAGACAGAAGTAATCTGCAATAGTTAAGGCAACTACCAGTCTGTGGACTGGATTGCTCTGAAGGCTGACAATGAGCTCAGCAGTTAGTGGTCTGCATCTGAACAAGGTCAACAGCTACTCCTATCTGACAGCTACTCTCCCCATCGTAACTTCAAATTTCCTACTGGCCAAGTGCAAACCTCCCTACAGGTACAATGAGGACTTCCAGCAAGCAGGCAGCCTGGGGGGCTGAAGGACACAGAAGCGACAAAGCCCTGAATCAAAAAGTAGTGCTGTGCAGGCTGGAGAGGACCAGCAAAACAGTATGCACAGCACTGCCCATAACCCATCGTATGTACCCCCCTGCATTTACCAAATGAAAACAGAACTCCATTTAGCAGCAGCATCGGTAACGCTGTCTTCAGAACAAAACAAAACCGTATTGGACACCATCAACCAAAAAATCAGTCTCTGAAGTTCAGACAAGGAATGGGAGTGAGAAGGAACAGTGAATCTGAAAGAGCATTTTGCATCCGTTTCCCTTATTCTACTGCTTACAGCTATCTCCCTAGCAACATATGTTTCAGTGAGCTAGAGCTTTGCCATTAGAAACAGGTTCTTAATTAGGAGCTTATAATAATTTATAAACTGACAGCTGTGGCACAAAACGAGCTGACCAAAATCTAACAATTAGAAGAAATAAAAGCCCCAGCCGACAAGCCAGCCAAAAAAAAAAGAAATTAAAAAAAAAAAAGGAAAAAATAACACACACCAAAAAAAAAAAAAGAAAAAAAAACCAAAACCACCAAAGCAGCAGATTCTGTTCCCTCATTTCTGCAGCACACACCTGCACAGCCTGCATCTCAGCTGTGCAGGAGGCGAGCTCCAAGTGACGGAGATCTGTGCACGCCATTACGCCGAGTCAGTAAGAACGCCCAGCGCCGGCATCGCTTGGCCGGGAGCAGGAGGAAACAGAGCGGGGAGGTGCTGGTGTCTTGCAGGCGATGCTAAAATTCTCTTGCCTTCCTCTAATAGGATTGAAAAGCTGGTGTCGTTTGGGCAAGTGGCTATAACGAGGTGGTAGGAAGTCCAAGGGCAGGATGGAGTCCCCTCTAGTGATTCACCTCCATTGCAGGAAGCGAGGAGACGGCCCAACCCAGGCAAGGCCGAAATTCCGCGCAGCTCTCTAAGCCCGATGGAGACACATAATGAAATACAACCCTGTCAAGCTTGGCCCCTGGGTAACATTTTCACTTCTACATTCCATTTCCAGTTTAGGTCGAGATTTTTAAGAAGACAGCAAGCAGCACTCCAGTCCCAGGTGACAAGATCTGCTCAGATTTAGTCTTTGAATGTTGCAAATTAAATTCCCTCATCAGGCCTCTAATCACTCTTACCAGATGGGGCTTGTGCTCAATTTTGGATCCACAGGAAATTTAATGGTTATTGTTTCTGTTTAAATAGGAGATTATTGCATTTTAATAAGTTCTCTTTGGGACTTGCAGCAACAATAGAGCACTATGAATTACTGTAGATAGCTGTTACTGCATGCTGGGGAAAAATCAAGTTACTAAGTGTGACAAGTTGCTTTTTCTTCCCTTCCAGCAATCGCTCGGAGTGTATTTACCACCAAATTAAGTATGTGCCGTGGGGATAATATTTTTATCCTGCCGAGGGGGGAAGGCGCTTGTCTGTGGATTTTCATTAAAATGACACATCTGTTCAGCAATTTCACAAAGTAATTCTGCTGAAAGTTTTATCAGCTAATTTTAATTATTCACTCCAGTGGGTTGAATACAGGATTCATCATGTTGAATTAATACATTTGACGGGAATTTCACAAAGAGGGGGGAGAAAAAGCAATCAACAAATTGAATTGTCATGCAATATGGATTAAATTGAGATTCTTTAATTAGGATAAGCCTGAGATTTGGTATTTTGAAGGTATTAGAAAGCTTAGCAATACAGTGGTAAAGATTAAGAAAATGCAATTAAATATTACACTTTGGACACAGCCAGCGTATCGTGTGAGCAGAAGACAAGGGCCCTCTTTAGCAGCACAGTTAGTGGTGTTGGTTTCAAGAATTTCTGAGCATTTGAGTTATCAGAGACGTCAACCGAGGCCGACTTCTGTCTGATGAAGTCAAGGAGGTGCTTTTGTAAAGGACATCGCCTTTGCTAAATGATGGAATCGCACTTATCTCTTAAAAACCACTTGGCCATGGACTACGAATCACCTACCACGTTAAGTTGAAGTTTAGATGAAAACACACACAGGAACCGGGCATTTGATGGGTAAATTCTAAACGTGAGTGTACAGTGACAAGAAGCAACAGAAATGAAGGCAGACCTCCACAGTGGTATGATGGCAGGTGACTGTGGGCAAGGTGCATTTGCCAAGATCAAACGTCCCTGCTGGACTGATGCAGTTCTGCTTAGTTGTACATAACAAACAAACAAAAAGAATAAACCAGTATATTTAATTAATATTAACAAAATATAGCAGAATTGGTAAAAAATACTTAGAAAAACTTGCATGCTTACTGATAGGTAAGTGACAGAACTGCTTGCATGGAAGTTTTTCTTCTAATTTGAATTGTGTAACTACTTCGTCTATCTCCAAAGCCAGGAGACAGGATTACTGCCTTCCAACTAGCTCTGAAGAAATCCGGAGGCCCTGACCCTCACTGGGAACGCTACTGTGAATGTGTTGATACATGCTGATGATGAGTTGGCTGTAAGCAGTATGACAAATTGCATAACAAAGACATACTTGGCAGCAACAGTATGCTGCATTTATCGAACAATACTTGTTTTAATATGCTGCTACAATTGCTTTTTTCTGTTGCTTACATTGTCTCCCCAAATACACACTGCAGTGATGCCTGGTGTTAAAACTCACCAGTGAAAACCTCATGACTTACAGCAACACTGCAACACTCTGTGTGTGTCTGACATGAATGGAACTTTTAGGTCATAGAACCACAGAACAGTTTGAGTTGGAGGGGACTCTTACAGGTCATCCAGTCCAACTCCACGGCAATGAACAGGGTCACCTACAGCACCCTATCTCCAAAACTACCAATTTTCAGCAGGCTGTGCCCATAATCTATCTACAAAAGAAAGGAGATGTCATCAGCCCTTTAATTCAGTTTGGTTACTCTTTTCCTCAAAAGTAATATTTTAATATATCATCACAGTACCATTCAAATCCAGGTGAATATGTGGCCACCCATTCTTAACAGCATAATTCTTATCAACTAACTTTAATCATTCAGAATGTAAGTGTCTAATCTGAACTAGCCACTTGAGTCTTCTGTATAGACAACAGAAAAGAGCTAGACATCAGGGGCAGCCAAACTCACCTTGCATGGGTACATTGCTTAACACAGGATGGGTCATTCTCTGGAGGTGATTCTGTCCATGGATCAGATAGAGAGGTCTGGAAAACTGGTTTACACTACTTTGTTCTCATTCTTATTCCCAGAGTGTTGTTTTTTTTTCCTCACAACTCTACTTTTTTGGACCTGGTACCCGATGCTGTCACCTACATGACATCAGTTCAGCATTTCAGTGACTGTGGGCACCATTCTGACCCGTGCACACGTGGAGCCAGCTACAGAGCTGCCAAGCACCAAGGAGCAGGATTTACCTACGGCTGCACACAGCACACAGGTAATGTGCTCACACTGCTGCTGGTACCTGAAGGCATCATCAATTTTGAACCTGTTAATATCTCTTTCTTTATAGGGAAAAGACTAGACTTCTTTTAAGGTACCACGTTGACTGTAGGGATGAAGTTTTAATTCCTGTTAATCAATGTTTTCACAGATTTCCCGTGCGATCCAGGGCAGGCCTGGAGATTTCTAAAAGCATTCATCGTTCAGCCACCTCTGCTTCTGAAAATTAATGACAGTTTCACCATTCAGAGGACCAAGCAACAGGCCTGTTCTGAACTCTGGTTGAATTCTTACTTTGTTATTTCTCTGCGAAGTTGACAGAATCAATTTATGCCCAAAAAGACCTTTGAGACTTCTGGAGCACAGCACCTGTGAATGATGGATATTTTTATTGTGAGCAATTTTTAAATAATCAGCAACTTCTTAGCAAGTTATGTGGTATCTAGAACACTGAGTTCCCTTCTGATTGAGACTTTTAGTTATTTCAGTAGAAATAGTAACTAAGTTATCACCATGACAGCAAAAAATCAGTTTCTTCATGCTTTAAATTCTAGAAATTCAACACCTAAATTAACATCTGTAATGCACTGGTTACTGAGTCTTAGAGTAGAAGACAAAACTTGGATTTTTGTGTAAATTATTTAGCTAGTAATCACCAAATGAATCATCACTTGTTGCAGGCCAGGCATAACCTGTATTTCAAATGAATCTATGGAATAGATGATGCAATTGTCAATGCTGATACTGATACAGGTCTTCAATTGCATTTCACACCTGGTTTCGTTCGTGGAAGCCTAATGTGCCTTGAATAGCTGCGCTATCCAGGCTAAGGAGCAGCCTCACAAATGTGGATCCTCCACAGTGAAAGACAAATACCTTCCAGAAATCCTTCCCAAACTTCTATTTATATTCCCATTAAAACAAACAAAAAAACACGCAGATGCAACTGAAACTCAACACTCTGTTTGCAGGCAGAAAAGACACAACTACTTTGCGAATGGAAAAATGAACAGCTGATGAAAAGCTGAGGATTTAGCCAAAATCTGCAAGTTTATCAGATTGCAATTCCATCCCCAGAGCTGGCTGCTGCGGAGTTCAAAGACTGCAAGGCCAGGCTTCAATTACACCGGGCTGTTTACCCACTTCTTTCTCTCCCTGCCCTTCTGCCGTCCCCGTGCTCAGATGTCATATTATCCTTATCAGCAGATTAAAAAACCTCTTTGCAGAAACACTTATCTGTATGATACCAGCGATGACACTTAAGCTTCAACTTTCCTATTTAACACTCCACGTGCCTTACTGATATCATCCTGGACACATGAAATTACGTGTTCAGGACTTTCAGGGTCAGGAGAACAGCCAAGTCAGGTCGGGTAAGAGTCCATCCAGCCTAACCTCCTGTCTCCAATCTGTTTCAGAGGGAAAGACAGTTGTAGGATAAACCTCCACTGAATAAACTTTCCTCTTGTCACACAAGATTTATAGCCTCACTTAAGTCTGGATTCTTGACAGTTCCTTCCCAAACCTCTTCTTTATTTTTAGTATTTACTGTAACAGCTGGAGACACTCTTCTTGTTGATATGAATCAACACCAAATCCTTCCCCAGTCTGACCCGGGGAATCATTTTTTCTGAGCCTGAAAAATGAACTGACAAAACCCCCTTACTTGCTGTTAATTTTGCAACTGTAATTTCTTGGAACTGCACCTTCCCCCTGAATTACGACCTGCTGTCATCAATAAACACGTGTGAGGTGAACATTCCTGAAATGCAGCTCCCGAATGCTAACCAAGAGGCTGCAAGGCCCACCTTGCTGCCTACTGATTTCACTGAAGTGCCTTAAGGAAGCAAGCCTGAAGGAAGGCAAAACCCAAGCCACTGCATGCCCCAGTCAGATACTGAACAATATTCAACATACTTCCAATTGTCAGCTAATTTAATAGACGTCGTGATGTCCTGTCATGGCTGGGTACTCATTAACATGTTAAAATTAATACAGCATGTCTGATTCCATTTAAAAAAAAAAAAAGATTAAATTTATGCCTCGTATTTCCAGCTTCACAGACAGCTAATCAAAAGAACAAGACAGATTCTAAGATAACTGCTCCTTTGTATGGCCTCACTCCTGGGTGGCAACATCAAAAACTACTAAATCTAAGGTATAGTCTAACAAAAGGGGGAAGAAAAGGGAAGAGAAAACCCAATGAAAACCAACAAAGGATCACAACAGCTTTTGCTAGGTGTGGTGCTATTATGTAATCTAGGAATACCAGTATTTGATAATTGTGTTAGCACTCTGTGTGACCTTGTCAGGAAGGTAAAATTACTATATAATTATATTGGCTCATTAGAATTTCCTGTAGGAACATACTACTCTAACTTAAGTTAGAAAAGCAAGCAGGAAAACACCATCATGGACTATACAACTTCCGACCAGACCCTTGGGGGGCAATTATAGGACAATGGCCAACTTCCACATTTCTCCTTGATGCTATGCAGCTCTTTCCCAGGACTAGGAACTGAGGTATCTAAGGGCTGATGCACCACAGAGGTAAAAGGCTCTCTGGGGGAATGGAAATTGCCTGTGGCTTGAGAGAATAAAATGCTCTGCAGACCCCTGTAGTGCTGGCACACTGCAGGAGGTGAAGATATGTGAGGATACTAGTGTGGAGGATGATTAAAAAAAGCATGCTTGTCTTTACATTGTTTTTGGAGTAATGGTTTGTTCTCAATAAAAAAAAAAATCTTGCTTCAAAACAGGCATCCAGTCACAGAGTAGGCTTCTGCTCTCAGCACCCAGAGGCAGAAATACTGAGCCCAGCCCGGCCCTGCAGAGGACGCTCAGCTAGTACACATGCCTGGTCTCAAGGTGGGACAGATAGAATCATAGAATCATAGAATTAGCTAGGTTGGAAAAGACCTACAAGATCATCCAGTCCAACCATACACCTACCACCAATAACCCCACTAAACCATGTCTCTCAACACAACATCTAAATGTTTCTTGAATGCACCACAATGACAAGAAAAATGAGGTTCCAGCTAGCTACCACCCAGAGACCGATGAAGCTGTTCATCTGGTATCTCTACCACTTATTTCTCACTCTCAATTAAAGAAGAAAAGGGTAGACGCAGCATTGAGTGATGTGGTTTAGTGGTATGGTGGCGATGATGGTTGGACTAGGTGATCTCAGCAGTCTTTCCAACCTTAATGATTCTACGATTCCCATGTATCAAATCTGATTGAGAATCAGAACCAAGAATATGTTTAACAACTTCATTTTATTTATTTCATATTTTTTCGAGCCAAGGGGCCAGGTGAAAAGAGCAATTATTCAAGAGTTCTTCATATGGGGCCTTGTTAGCGTGCTCACCACAGTAAGCATCCACTTAAAAATGAAATCTGTACATTCCCCATCTTCCTTCAAAGGGCCTACCCCTTTCCCTGCAGATGGCACATCTATGCAGCATCCAAATATAGGCGGCATATCAAGATCATGACACAGCAATGATGACAAACCTCCAGACAGTAAAGATGAGGCAACAAACACAGCCCCAGGGGCACACTCACCTCTCCCCACGTGGGTCTGCAACCTCTGGGCGATCTCACCCACACCATGTAAGACAGAATGTGATACAGTATTGTCGGCTGAACTCTTTTTTTATTTCCTTTATGCTCTTCAGAATTCCTACAACATAAATACTTCAAGCTCAATGCTTTCTTTTTTTCCAAGTGGTTTTCTGGTTATGTTTATATTTATTATTTCCTGGGAACCTATAGCATTGTTTTCTCACTATGTTAATGTCACCCATACTTAACACCTACCCTCATCTACAGCAGGGTTGGTAAGTAGAAGAAATTACACAGTATTCCAAGTCCTTTGGGGAAGTGCAGTTCGTAGCAGCCTAAAAACAAAATACACAGCCTTCAGATTTGTCTATTAGTTTTGCAACAGTGGAGATTCTGGCAACAGAAACTATATGGAAAGTCCATTTTCCATTGAAAATATTAAATACTTTCCATTTTCAACGGGACTTCGCTTACAATAGTTTCTGTATTACTCAGCTCTCAGTCCTGTCTCCATTTCCCATAAGGAACACACAGCTCTACTTGTTCATTTTTTCCCAAAAGAAAAAAAAAAACAGAAAACTGCCTTGATTTTCAGAGAGAGGGTGAACGCTGTGATCTTATTCAGTGGAAGTCACCGGGAATCATACAATCAAATATAACCTTGAGCAAGGCCTTGGGACAGACAGTGCTTTAACCCTGTACAGCAAATGCCCAGCACCAAGCTTGTCCCTTCGCTGGGCTACATAATCACAGTCAGCCCACACTCCAAACTGATTATTACCACAGAATCACTGAGGCTGGAAAAGACCGCTAGGACTATCAAGTCCAACTGCCAACCCATCCCCACCATGCCCACTAACCATGGCCCGAAGTAACTTGTGACGGTCCCCTTTTAATTTTCTGAAACCAAAAGAAACTTGGTTTGGAGGTATAATTGGATGTACTTCCTCTAGTCAGAGCCATTTGGGCAGTCACTCCTGCCAGTCTGATGTAAATCATGCAAATCAGTTTTTTGTTAAGAAAATCCATGGGAAAACCTTTGATTGTTCAGCATCCGAAAGAAGAACTGGGAATAAGGAACACAGAGCTAACAAATGGTGGTTCAGGGCAGGGAGATGTCTTCCCCTGCGTAACAGACAACCCCAGAGCACCCTGTGCTACATCACAGCCCAGCACAGAGGGGATGGTGCTTCCATGTCTCTGTGGTCCTTCCAGACAACAATCTCCGACCCAGTGCAGCTGGGAGAAAGGCTCCTCACCTTAGGCACAGGGGAAAACCACTGAGCCCTTCCCCTGCAGCCAGCCTGGCTCACCTGCTGCCGTGCTGCAGGACACAGGTGGGCTGACCCCAGCTCTCAGCACTGATGGCGAGGATGATTGTGCCCCATGGGTCCCGTTTCCTCCTGCACCGAAGATTTCCCTCACTGATTTGAGTTGTCTCCAAGGACAGCACTCCACAGTGCTGCAGCCAGAGATGGAGCTCCTCCAGGAGCAATTACAGGTGTTTTATTGGTGCGACTGTTTCCCCAGTGACTCCATGAGAAGCCTACAGCTTCATCTGCCTCGGCCCAAGTCAGCTGCATGATTCCCAGAGTGCTTTGTTTTTCCATCTACACAAGGATGGCACCTGAAGAAATACCCCAAGGGATTCTGTACTGTGTGAGAAAGGCACTGCCTTCATCTAACAGGAAAACCTAGATCGGTTCCTGCTGGGAAGTCACAGCATTCAGCTTAACCAGAGTGATGGGTGAGCCCGAACACCAGCACGTGTCTCTATGAAAGAGCTGAGTGACCTGTAGATAAGGGAGGAGAAGCTGGAAACAAGGATCCTACTTAAAACAAAGATATTCCCATTTGTCAGTAACATACAGATAGAACCAATGCATAGATTTTCACACGATGTGGGCATGTTTCCCCGGCTTTTACACATTTAAGTCATTAATTCTGCACTGGACTGGTATGGTCCAATTCCTCCAGACAAGGTGCATAAAAAAGCCACTAAAACTTCATATACTGAGCGAAAAGATAAAACCACATACATGACTGAGCCTGAGCACTGATATAAGAAAAACCCACTGTTCTGTGGATACTCCATCCCTGGAGGTGTTCAAGGCAAGGTTGGATGGAGCCCTGGGTAGCCTGGTCTAGTACCAGATCTGGAGGTTGGTGGCCCTGTCTGTGGCAGAGGGCTTGGAATCTGATGATCCTTGTTGTCTCTTCCAACTCAAGCCATTCTGTGATTCTGTGATTCTGTAGATCTGACAGAGCAAGCAGCAAATAAATATTTGGGCCATTTAAAGCTGGTTCAGGGAGCCCTAATAGGCTACTAAAACACGTACTTAGAAGGTACACAAAAACTATTCATTTTGTTCACTGACTTCAGCAGAAGTCCACTTTGGAATAAATATTCCATCAGTAACTCACTCCAAGCCTTTTCCTAACCTACAGACAAACAGTATGGCTTTTTTATCCACATATTTTAAAAAGTGAAAGAAAAAAAAAAACAAAAAACAGCGCACCCTCAGATTTTCACTGCAAACAGAACAGTTAATTCCACTTGTGATTTACCCCTAGTGTGAAGCCAGCTGCTGGCTTATACAAGTGCAAACATTTAAAAAGTGACAAAGTTACTGCATACACCCCAAGATCTCTTCTTGAGATCTTCTGGAGTGGTGTTTTCACTGTTTTTTAACATCTCAACAGGAGTACGTCAATTTACATTGTAAACTTGTAGAATGCACATAACTAAATCAGGAAAACTTGTCTTATTTAAAACGGCGTAAAACCAAAAGTTGATATCCAGTACATACAGACGGCTTACTGCTTTACCAGTTGTTAACTGAGCAATCCATGGAGGGCCACATCATACAAGTACAGAACATGTTTGGCATCCTATTAGTATTCCTAAGACACAGGCAGACGGGCAGATGTTGTCTTTGCAGGAGGAATGCCACATGCCTATCTATATTTCCATGGCCAGAAATAACTGAGTTATGACGACCGTGTAGTTACTTTGTAAAACAGTTCAAGTGGGGGGAAACGTTTACTCACTTGAGAACTCTAAAATCAATCTGATGTCACTTAAAAATAGGAGATGCGGATGCAACCGATACACTGATCACAGAAACCACATGGATGCTGCTATTTCTGTAGATATCAGATAACATAAAGTAACACAGTTCCACTGAATTCAAGGAATCTGTACTCACAACAAATGAACATCTGGTCTATTACATTTGGAGAAGGATAGGTTAAATACTACTCCGCTACTCCTACCTATTCCAGTTTACTTTAATTTAAATGGACTCATTTCAGAATATATTTTTTCTTAAGACTCTCAAGCTGAAAATTATGCAAGGGAAAAAAAAAAAAAACAAAAAACCTTGGAAGGATTAAAACTCTACCAATCCCTGGGAATTCACACTGGAGTTTTCTGAAAATTCAAACTAGATGGAAAAAAAATTCAGCGTTAGTAATCTAAAACCCAGCTTCCATTTCCATAAGTCATTTGTGCCACTGAGGAGCCTGACCTTTGCTGTCTTCCAATAAAGTTCAGGGCTGAGAGAGATTAGCCACCATTTGGTAGAAGCCTTAGGCTGCTATGTGCCTGCTTTGAAGACGTGAGCCCAGGTGAATTGTGAAGGTTAAAGACAAAATTCTGCTTTATACCGTCTTTCTTCAGCTGCAAATGTCCACCCACAGCAGTGTGCGTGCTCACCTGGAACCACACAGAGGGAAGCAGCGAAGAGGTCTTTGCTAGCCTCGATGCTGAAGGGAACTGCGTCATTTACTGAACCAACAGCACAGAGTAACTTTAAATCCTCTCAAAATAACTCAGCACCAACAACGACAGAAATCTCAGGCCCTTCTGGCAGGACAGGTGGCACGTTAAAGTGTCTGTAAGATCTCTTTGCTCCTCAGCTAATTCACGTCCCGTTCTTTTCTTCTACTGAAAAAACCGCAATCCGCTTTGTTCGGTTTTGTATGCAAGTATGTGTGGTTTATACGACATTTTGTGCCGGCTAATTAGTTTACTAGCAATTAAAAATAAAACCATGGCAGAGCTCCACTTGCCAGTTTCACCTTGTCACAAATGCGCTTGATGTTCACTGCGTCTGAAATAAAACGTATCACTAGCAGGGAGAGATCTTTCCTACCACTTTTTTTCTGCCGCCATTTGGTATAATTATTCCTGACAATTTGCCCATCACACTGTAAGAGTCTTTCCAGAAGGAGAAAAATACTACTTTGTGTTCTTGTGATCACAAGTCTAATTGAGCGGAAAACAAATCTGTTAAAATAAAAAAAAAAAAAAAAAAAGAGAGAGAGATTGAGAAAAGACAGACAGGCTAATGTTCCACTCAGTTAAAAATAATACAATATGATGAGCAAAGTAACAAGGAACCATCGCACCAAGCGCTCCTGGAAATCTGAATAGATTCCCTTGCCCTGATTTCTAGAGGAAGTATCTGCAGCAGATGCTGCTTCTGTGGATCCGACTCGCAGCTCTACGGAGCAGCTTCTTGCATGGTTGCTAATTACGGCCATCATTATCGCTTTCAGGCTGGGGTCCGGCGGGCGCTGGGTTGCGGTGCTGCCGGCGCGAAGGCCGCGTTCCCTTTCATCTGTGGCAGCGGAAAACGAGGTGCCACGTGTGTAATTTAAGCTGACAGGAAACATTAGCATTACGGTACACTTTGTCAATTAAATGATGGTTTAATCAGTACAAATCTGAATGGTCAAATAACGTTATAATTAAAAGGAAATAATGGAAAGTGGTTTGGTGATTAATTAACAGAACAGCAAGTACCAGCAGCACATCTTGTCCGCGATATTACTTCTCTCCTGTTACACGCGGGCTGGGGTGGGAGCGGTGGGAGGCACGCTGACCTTGCAGCCTGAGAAAATCCATTTCTGGAGCTGCGGATCCAGCAGCAATGGCAATTTTCACAAGCTCAAATAAATGAGGGGGAGCTTTACCTTTTTAACTTCCCTGCAGTGCTCTTCAAAGCACTGCCATATACCACCACTGGCGACTCCTGGCTCTTGTCCTTTGCTCTGCCTTTACAAATAGGAGGCTGGGTACCTTGTAAACCCTGGATGCCTCGACATATATTCTGGAGAGCTAGAAAATAATGCACTGTCGTTATCTCCCACTGGTAGCTCTGTCCCTTCTTTGTCACCGCACTGGCAAGCAATATGCTGCACCCAGTATGACTGTGAGATACTGCAACATACAGGATTAAATACGGAATGGAACCCATCACATGCCTGGTCTGGGCTCATTGATCAGGGCACCTGCTGGTGAAGGCTCTGGAGCTCATGTCTGATGAGGAGCAGCTGAGGGAGCTGGGATGCGTCAGTGTAGAGCAGAGGAGCTCAGGGGAGACCTCACTGCTCCCTACAACTGCCTGAAAAGAGGTGGTTGTGAGGCGGGGTTTGGCCACTGCTCCCAGGTAACAGCAATAAGACGAGAGCTGATGGCCTCAAGTTGTACCAGGGGAGGGTCAGGTTGGATATTAGGAAACACTTCTTCCCAGAAAGAATGGTCGGGCACTGGCACAGGCTGCCCAAGGAGGTGATGGGGTCACCGTCCCTGGAGGTGCTCAAGAACCGTGGGGATGCAGCACTTAGAGCCATGGTCTAGTGGGTGATAGTGGCCGTAGGTGGACGGCTGGACTGGATGAAGATCTTAGTGGTCTTTTCCAACCTTAATGACCACCATGAAATGCAGCACTCGTTTGGAAGCACTTGTTCTGGCATGTCCAACAGACAGCACTACAGTTCTGTATGAGGCATGGAGAGGTACACTGATCGTACCAAGAGGGCTTTTATGATTCATGAAAAAGAAAAATGCAGCTTTGCAGCAGTGGGGGATAATCTCCAGATAGCAGGGCTTAACTTTCAGATGTTCTGAATACTCACACCTCCAACGAAGCCTGAAAGGGCTCAGCATCGGTTGCAATAACATACACTGAGTGTCTTAAGGAAGGGCCCCAAATGAAGGCACAGAAATTTTGAAACTTTTCTCATTTTTTTAAACAACCGAAGCCTTAAAAATTTGCACTTAGCTTAATCAGGCTTTAGAAGGCAATGAACCCATGGCTTACGTTAGTCCACTGGACTGTCAATGCCTGGCCCCAGCAGACAAAGGCTGGTCCCATAAACGTCATCCTTTCACTCTGGGCCATCAATCCACCTCAAAACAGCCAAAAAACAACCAACAGATGGACGTGTTAAAAACAGCCAATGGACCAACAACGAAGTCAGGTCAAATCCCAGCATTCAGGGTGGGCAGAGCTGCCTCGGTGCTGGCGCAGCATGGCAAACCCAGCACGTTTCCAAAGGTCCAGCATTAGTGAGTAACAGAGACCTGAAGACTCGTCATCCAAATTTGTCATGTTTTGCATTATTACAGTGTGTCGTACAATGAAACAGCAACATGCACATTCAATCACGAGTAAAATGAGGGTGGGATGTTATATTTAATATTTATACGCATGGCATACTGGCAAAATTACTGGCATCTGTATGTGTGTGAATGACTGTTTTGAGGAACATGTGTTGTGTGCAATGCTGTTTATTATCAGTAAATGAAGCCAAAAGCTAAGTTGAAAATGAATGCTAAATTAAAAATTATATAAAATGGAGTGAAATGATTTAATTAGCAGATTATAAGTGACATGCTTCAGTATTAGAACTAGCTTGGGAGGGATTGAGGGAAAGGAGGAGGAGAAAAAAAAAAACTTGACACAGAAGGGTGGAAAAACATTTCTTTTTCTTCTATCTGTGGAGTTACAAACACAGTAACATATTGTCCTGGTGTTTATAATCACAGACTCTGCTGCCGTCACAGTGCTTGCTTAATGAGGCAGCCAGTTAGAAATAATGAGACTTTGAAACAAATTGTTCTCACTTCTAAAAGGAGAAAGAGAAAGGATGCGTGCTACTGTGATAGAGCGCAATAGGAGTGTTTTGGTAACATCTCTCTACTTAACTCCTCGTACTGCAGCCCTCCAAAGGAATTTTTGAGTAAAGTGCCATGGTTTCTTATAAAACTAAAAATAAAAAGCTCAAGACTCTTTATTCCCAGGTTTTTTCCACTAACTTGTTGCATGCCTTCATTAAAAAAAAAAAAAAAAAGCATTGCTCGCTAAATTAATTAACATATGTGAAACGCTTTGAACATTTTTCCTTGGTCTCTACCTTTCAAGCCGAATCTTTCACTCCTATAATGATCTCCTATTAAATCTGTCAATATTCTTCACCAACAGAAATCAATGAAGCCTCCCCGTGCCTGGAGCAGCTGGGAAGCCCCCAGCACCCCCAGCTCCATGCACGTCGCCCTGCGCTGGGCAGCCAGCACTGGCACGCTTCCCCACACCGCAGGCACTGAGCTGAAGTGGATTTGCAGATCCTTTTCCCATCATTTCCCTGGACAGCCCATCTTGTCCCAGCACTATCCTCCCCCGCACAGACTTTTTAAGCAGCATATGGTGCTCACAGCCCAGCTTGCTCTGTCCCCAGCGTGCGCATCCCTGGGGCTGCCTGTCAAACTCCTACTCCCCTGCTCCCAGCGCGCAGAATCATCTCAGTTTGCTGCACCCAGAGAATGCTCAACGTTCAATACAGCCTTAAAAAAACCCACACGTTACTACACACAGCCCGCTCTTTGATAAAATAATCCTGCTTGAATTCAGCACCCAGACAAATATGACAACCTTGGTAACCCTTTGAACCAACAACGTTCCACTTATTTTCATCTCTACATACCAGAAGAGCATAAATGCAAACAGATGTGAAACGCCTGCGCGCACAGGAGCGGCCCTACCTGGAGCACACCCCCAACAAGATGCAGAGCACCGCTATACAGAAGCCAGAGCCCAAGTGGAACGCTCCAGATGCAGACATTCACCATGCAGCACAGAATGACGGCGCTGAGCGGCTGCTGGCCCAGCAGCAGGAAGGAGTCGGGCTGCCAGAGGGAAGCGCACCCAGCCTCAGCTTGCTCAAACAGCTGAGCAGATGCCGGCTGCTCAGACAGCCATAAGGCTGCCTTTCCCATTGAACATACTGCTCCAAGTGCTGAACAGCAACTGCAGAAAATAACAGAAGGGAAATAATAAGGACTATATATTATGCGAGTGGTACAAAAGTTCTCCGAGTCAATCTGCTTGTACCTTTTTGCTACTTCTTGGTTGCTTTGTGCCAGGAAAAGGTATTGGGTTGGATGAGCTCTGTCTCTCTAAAAGTCAAGAAGGCTGCAGAATTTGAAGTCTATCTATAAGATCATAAGCCACATTAATTTCTCGGGATCTATTATTCATTGAGCAGCCTCTGATTGATTTGCCTTCCGTACAACCATCTGCTAATTTGGAAGGAAAAAAAAAGGAAAAGCAAAAAAAAAACCAAAACAACCCCCCCAAAAAAACGCAAGGATGGTGAATGTAATAGAAACCACTTTAGACGTGTTTGTTTATAGAAAAAACTGAGGGCTGGGGGGGAGGGAGAGATTTTTTTCTGGTCTCCCATGTACTCCTAAAATGGTCTGTGCATTGCCTGGGAGTAAATCAATACTAAGCACAGTCCAGGCGAGACTGCCATCTTACATGAAGCACTGACTGTAAAATAGACACAAAAGACACATGATACTCTCTAAGGTCCCCAGCAGCTATAATATCCATCCTTGGCAGCTCGCTTGACATTTCCTTGCCCTGCTTCCCAGTCCTTTCTTCCTCCCTCCCCCTCTCCCTCTCTCTAACAGCTATGCTCTGCCTCTCAGGGGCTCGCCGACCGGGTGAACAGATAACAAACCTGTCAAGAAGGGTTTAGCTGGGGAATAAATCCTGCATTCGCCAGGAAATGATGTGTACAATGGGAAAATACAAGGGATGACATGAGCCTTCCCTTCTGAGAGAGTGGCCAAGAGATGCTTAAAATGTTACAGCGTGTGCTAAATGGACATTGGGAAGGCTGATTAGATCCTATCTCGGACATTTCAAGTGGCTCCTTTCCTCCCCACTTTTCATTGCTACTGAAGACACACAAAGAAAGCAGACAAAGCCCATCTCTACTTCTGCACCTACAAAAATACATATTTTAAGAGGTTTGGCCACAAGGAGGGTGGGGTTGGCACGTACCAAACTGAAGGTCAAGGCTAAAATCTTTCTGAGTGGCAGGAAAAGTCGCACAAAATCCACTGGGTGGTTTTAATTTCCATATAAAAAAAGGAAAATATAAAAGCTAGAGGCTAATCTTGGTGACTTAAATACATGTCTCTGCTTATTACTCTTTTCAAAGGGCCTTTTGCACAAATCTGATTTGCACTGGTGCAATAAAGATTCATTATCCTTTTACACAGCAGACTTTGCATTTCTGCTTTGGATCTAATTATGAAAAACAGAAACCATCCCATAAACAGATGCTAATCACAGTAGAAAAGTACTTTCATTTGAGTAACCAAGTATATCAGAAAGTTTACTGGGAAGTACCAGCAGGAAGAGATTGCTGGGAGGGAAGAACTGATTCAGTACCTTGCGCAGCCAACATGCACAAGCTGAGATTTTGGGGAGCTGGGGGTCTTGTTGCAAACAGAAATGGAGCAATTATACTCATAAGTCCTCTCCAGCTTGAGGCAGTGATGAAGAACCTGTCTGTAAATGCTTCTGGAGACTCTCTATCAGCTCCAAATAGAACCTTGGCTTAACCTCAAACTGAAACCTTGGAGAACTCTGGGATTCAGACTGGAGTAAATGCTTTTGGTCTTAAGTACAGCAAAATATATTGTCTTTGTGCTTCTGCATCTGGAGACTGCTTTCCCCCACACATCCGAACACACACACTAAGACCAATGTCAGTTTTTAAAGCAATGTCATCCACCGCGTAGACACTGTAGGGCTAAGGATGCACTCAAGATGAAATGGTCATCAACGCATTTTCCTCTCTCCAAATCTAAGATGCTCTTTTCTTCTCTTTTAAGACATCTTTTTAGATACTGATGTAACCGTAAAATGTGGATCCAACTGATGGTTACTACAGCAAAACATGGCTGGTAAGTGTTCTTTAAACAATATGGGGTAGATGCTCTAGTGAGACAAATGGTGAATAAAGCAATGACAGTTTTAACTGAGACTATGTAATACACAGAGATATAATATAAAATATTTGGGTAAGTCATGCAAGGGTTCCTTGAATTTGATCTTCTTTAACAATCAGGAATATACATAGGTGTGGGCCACTCCATGAACACTCATGTTCAAAAACACAAGACGAAGTTAAATCTGCTCTACAGTGAAGAAGCAACCAGAAGTGATTGCTGTACCATTTCAGTTGATTATGGAAACACTAATTTATTTAGCACTATGATAGCAAGTGTTTTCCAAGAGAAGCTACAGTCAAACATCCACTTGTCAGTGATCAACCCTATTTAAACACACACGATAATCAGAATGCCAACCTGTTTCTTGCTTTAATAAAGGGCAGACTGCGTTCAGACAAACTCTGTTTATGCATCTTTAAACTCATATATAACATCTGGCTACTGGTAAACTACACTGACATAACGCAATGTAATAAACCTTGTTTGCAGCATCTTGAAGGAACAAAGCCTTCACTAATTATATTTTAATGAGGAAATGCATACGCTAATTATTGCTGTCTTCTAGCCGGCCTAAAGAAAACCCCGCACCCAGGAAATGCAATCTTGAATTGTATTTTTCCCTAAGTTCTGCTCTTTTTGCTTGCCGTGAGCTGATAACTCTGCTCCTATTCTTGGTGAAATAGCAATGCCATATAAATTACATTACCCAAGCCAAAAAAGGAAGATTACTGTTGACTAAGATACTATGCCCCTTTTTCATTCCACACAAGTGTTTTCTTAATTTGCAACTTGTATTTTAAGGAAGAGACACATTGTAAAGTACTTAGCTATTAATAGAGGAACAGGGCAATATAATACAATCCTGTTTATGCACTGATAGTAACGAGTGATGCACTGGTTTGCCACAGACAGCTTTTTATTACTGCAGGGCCACATATGCTGGGAGTTGCAGTGACCTTACTCTCAAAGGTTCACATCTTATTTTCTACTGCTAAGTGTTGCTTTTTTTCCATTTCTGGAGGGGAAGAAGGTCACTTCTCACTATTACTGTTCCATTAACTTACACTACAGCATACACATTCTTAATCCAATAGCATCTTACATTTTGCCTTTTAACTCAATAACACATTATTTTCTGAAGCCTTGCCTACACTGACCAAATTAATACCTGAGGTTCTGTAGCTATCAGTAGCAGAGCAGAGCAAATGTCTAGTAAGAACATTGAGGGGCTGAGGCATTTGTTACAACAAATCTGCTTCTCTTCTCACCTTTACAATTGTTAACACTGAGTGATAGGCTCCCACCCACCCACAGACCCACCAGCACAGGGGCCTGGTTCTCATTCACACCCAGCATCAATGAAAACCAGCCCCAACATGCCAGCTTTATGGCTTACACTTACTGAATAATACTCATGCCTCACAACGCTTCTTAAAACACATTAGACAAGACAAAACCTGCATTTCAGCCCTGTTGCTTTTTATAAAATGTCACTACTTGGTCACGGCGTTAGCAGGAGGCAATGGCAATACATGGCATCCTTCCCACACACGTTCATGGGAGTGCTGGGGCTCGGCACAGTATGACTTTTACCATATTAAGCAGTGACTTTGCTCACCTGAAAGAAATGACACAGCCATTACTTGTGATTCATGTATGCGCTGGAGCCCTTCAGTAACACTGTCAACATAATTTTATCTACCAATTGCTCTAGGTGCAAAAAGTTGCTCTAGTTCAACTTGTTCTGCCATTTCCAATTTATCTTCTTTAGTAAATAAATAAATAAACAAGCAGGGATGTTTTATTTAAGAATCTGATTCTAGACATATCAATGCATTAACACGCATCCCTGCAGATTCAGCCTTTTCTGATTGAATTCTGGATCATTTCTATTCAGTGAATGCAACAGGAAAAGTCCACGATGCCAAGAGAATAATATACTACAAGCTGGTGTTACGATGACATGCTCCGAATACTCCCCTGCCAAAATGAAATTTAATTATAGCCATTGTTTGTATTATTCAAACAACTATTGACAGTAAATCTATCTAGCATGATGTTTCCTCCTTGTATTCATTGCAGCCTTTAGAGTAGAAGGGAAAAAAAAAAAAAAAAGAAGTAAGAAAAAGGAAACGTTCTACCCCCCCATTCCTTCCCAGTATCTGGCTACATGAGGCCACTGAAGCCCAGTTGATTTCCCAAGTCCAATTATTTTGCAGTACACAATCCTCCAGAATAGCACTCCTCACCTGGGGACTCTGTCTGCCTAAACACACTGCACTTAATGGAGTCCCTGAAGTTGTCTCCATTTCATTGCTTCTAACTAATAGGCTGTGATATTTTTTTCCCCAAATAGACCACAGCTCTTCCCACTCCCCTCGCCCATCCTCCACCCAAAATCAAAGTGGCTAACGAGGCATTAGGAGACTGCCTGCCCATCTCCCATCGCCGCATCTTCACTACCACCTACTGACTGCAGGTCTTAAAGCCACAACAGCCTCATCTGCAGCACCGCCGAGCTCCCTCCCAGCTGCACCCTCCTCATTTCTCAACAACAAGGTACAGCAAAGGAGGAAATGGAGCTCTGTAGCCAGTACCTATTGACATGCATGCTACTGGGCCCCTTTAGGTGTACGGCTTAATAAACACACTCTCTCTAGATGTTGGCAATTTTAATACAATCTGCCCTATTTTTGCTTTTATTTCAAACTATTGTTTGTATCCATATTCAACAGGTCAATCTCCAGCAACAGAAAGAAAACTGCAACTTCAGAAAACAGAAGGATGTGCACTGTTCAAAGCACAATCTTCTGCCTTTTCTTCTACACCCCACTGCTTGTGCTTTTCTTTAGCACCATGCTTTCCATGTCTGTCTCAGGCAGGCAAAGTCCAGCAACTGTAGTGTCTGTTCTGAACACATCATCTTGGCATAAACACATCAATCACTATACTAAAATTACCAATGTTCGCAGATGTTGACATTCAAAGGGTATGAGGACTTCAAGGAGAAAGTGGAAAGGAAGAGCGCTGTCCTATTTAAAATGTTTGGCAAGCTGTGGAGGATGGTATTGCTCAGAGAGGAACATCCCTGCTAAGTCCAGGTAGTGCTGACTGTGAGCTGCCTTTTTTGTTTGTCACTGGAAGGTGGACATTACTTGTTCCGGGGCGAGATGCAGCAGGTCTTTTACAGTCATTTGCAGCAAGTAAAACAGTATTCCCCTCCTCCCTTTTTTTTTTTTTTTTTTGCGCATTTAAAGAAAAGACAATCTTCTCTCAAGTTACTCAGGCTGTAAGGCGGCTGAGTGAGCGACATGCCCACATGCCTGTGTAGAGTAAGATCAGCCCTTTGCAAAGCTCCCAGTGGGGCACAGCCCTGGGGACACGAGGTGGCCATGCATGGGCCAGCAGTGCCCCCCAGCACAATATCAACAGTGACACAGTCAGCAGATGGGGGGAAGCGATGATTTTCAAGCCCTGGTAGGACCAAGAACTGCTCTGGTCTCACAGCTGACCCTGCCCGGGCAGGAGGTTGGGCAAAAGGCTGCCTGAGGTCCCTTCAACCAGAATTATCTCACGATTCTACAATTCGTTAAAGCAGCAGACTAGAACTACATCAACTGTATTCAAAACCAGCAGCTGACTGCATCTCAAGGCCGCCACAGAGGAGAGGGCAGAGGTGTGTGGGCACAGCATGCTAAAAGGACACAGCTTTGACTTCACCACATCAGTTCCTAAATATGAATCTCTCTGTGAACCAGAGGTCTGAGGGGGAAACACAAGGTAAAAGCCTGATTCTCCTCTGCCCCATAGCAGAGGAGGGGACATCGGGGGCCCTGATCTCAAAGTCTGCTGCCTTGTAGGCCTTCCCCCACTGCTTCAAGCATGGCACCAGTGCAGGACCAGGCCCAGCCTTTTACAAGACGGTAACGAATATTACCATAGCCATGCCTTCACTGTGGGGATGGTTTCTAGTATTTTTTCCCATTAAGAAACATACTAACTTTTAAAACTGTAAATAAGTATACTTAATTACAAACAACATTTTATTTTTAGAAGTGGAAAATCCATCCCCCATTACTGCTTGTCTGATTATCTGCTGAAATTTTCAGCTTGGTCACCCGTTACCAAAAAGAAGCGAAACACAGTTCCCCATTTTCCATTATAGATCCAGGCCAAAATCTCAATGTCATCAGAGATGGATATTCTGACAGCTGCCCACCACAAGAGAAGATCTGAACAAATAACCAAGTTTCTGGAAATCCAAAGACTGGAATTGAAACAATCGGCAAAACTGAACCATTATTCCATTAAGACAACCTAAAATGTCTATTTTCTAATTTTTACTCCTCAGTGTAAGACAGCATTCAGCTGTGAGAGGGGCTGTACTGAGATGGAGGACCAGGCACTACCACATTACCCTGGACACCTTAAGCTTGCTGGTGTTTTCCTCTAAGTAAATAAGTAAAAAATAAGGCGTATCACCTCTTCCTTAGCTTATAAACTGTCTTTCCTAAACAATACCGAACTAATATAGTGGGGCCTCATGTTTCTTCAGAAATTACTAGTATTAATACAAATGAGAAACTTGGACCCATCCCCTCTCTACTGGGGGTACCACAGAAGTGGGGAAAGGGAGTAAAAGGCAAAGGAAAGCTCAAGGGATCATTTTTCTGACCCTTTTCAGCCTCCTGGGCTTGTTTGGGAAGGTTTGGTGGCTCACAAAAGCATTAAAAGCAGAACAAGAATGATGCAAATCCAAACAGCTTTCCGCTGTCCTTCAGAAGACGTTCAGAAGACTGTTAAGAAAGAGAAACAGGGGAAGCAGCCTCGTCACAAAAATACCAACGGTTAGTTCTTAACATGATCCAATACACATCCACAGGAACAGACAGTGAATATGAACACAGGTTTATTCCAAATAAATTCCCTGTCCCCAAGGCAAAAGAGCTTGGTTATTAAGGCTTTACCTACTGCATACCTAAAAACCACATAATCACGCCTGTCGTGAAAAAATATTTGCCTAATGCTGGCGGAGAAGTTAAGCATGTTAGCTCACTCCTCTGTACACTGAATTCCTGAGCGCTGTCTGGGATGACAGCAAACACTGTAATGAAAACTGAACTTTGTAGCTGCTCCAGCTTGGTAAAACCTGCAGAAATGCATCACTTTATGGCCACGTAGATGAATGCTTTTTTCAAAAGCAACCAACAAATTCATTTTCAGGTGCTAAGCATTTGCTACAAACTCTTACTGGTATTTGGGGCGTCTTTTTTAGAAGGAAGATTGTCTAACATACTGATGCCATCTGAAAAGCTCTGCATGATGCACAAGATACCCTTTGCATGGCCAAGGGTCCAGATGTAAACAACAGTGAAATGAACGAGGATTTTGGAAGCAGCAAATGCTTGGGCTGTCAGTTCACCCACAGAAGCTGAGTAGGATTCAGGGGTTAACTCTCAAGGACTGTCAACATTGAGCTTCTCCAGCAGTCTGCTAAGTGCAGGTAAAGCCCTTGGATGAAGGACAGACACTGTAACAAGCAAATAAGAGTACTGAAGATGTGTTTAAGACAAGAAACAGTTTTTGGTGGGTTTTTTTGTCCTTTATGGAAAGGAGATTTTTATGCGATTAAACACTCCCTTCTGCCTGCATCCCACCTCCCCAGATCCGATGTGTTTGCCTGGAGAAGAAGAGCTGTGCCATCCCAGGGTGACAGCGTTACGTTCAGACAAAGAAAATCAAAACCGAGATGTCTAAGAGCTAAGTTCCTGTACTTTGTTACTTAAAACAAGACTAGATAGCAACGTTTAATCACGTTTGACATTTAGCTTGAGGTACAGTAAGTACACCTAAATTACCTTTTTGGCCAAACCCAGCTTTGATGTTCCCATGGGAGACAGTCATTGTTGTCTTCAAAGGTTAAAGCCCTGAATAACTGTGGTAGGGAAAATGACAGGAGCTCAGTGATGAACTGACAAAGTCTCCAGAGTGATCACCGAGATGAACCCAACTTCTTCCACCCAACTTATCACAACTGTAATATATAACTTGCAAATATATCCTCTATTTGAAAAGATTTCCTGGAGCAGGGAGAGCTTTCTGTTTTGCAGACACTAGTGTTACAGTGCTCTTGCAGAGCACATATTAAAATGCATTAAGACGTAACTAGGGTTGTCTTCATGTTACGCCGCTATTCTTAAGCTGTTATGTTACTAAGCCACATTGGCGTTTTTCAACTTTCCTTTGATGTTCTCTCTATTATCTTTTTATAGCATAATCACACATTTTGGTATGTCGAAGATCAAAGGGAAGCTGGATCTTCTAAGGCTAAGCCTGGATATGGGGCCTGTAACTAACTGAATTCATTATATTTAATAATATTCTCTAAGGATTGGCAGGGGAAATCATATGAAATAATAAACATGAAGGTAAATAGGGAAAGACTACTGAAGTAAGCTTAATGGCAGTTTTGTTTTATGTTTCTCTTAAGCTCCCGCACTAACTCTGTCACCCTCCACTACACGACTGACAGGACTTGCTGACACTTATGTCCCAGCTACCTGGCTGTGTTGTGACAGGTCTTAACATGCCACTGCAGCCAACTTCTCCGTTTCAGCTTCTCTTTAATGCCTCTTTCAACTAAAACTACAAAAAACGTTATGGATTGAGATACTCTTACATGATTGTTATGAGCACTGCTTGCTTAGATGATGTTATACATTTGATAAACAAATTGAAGGCCTTGAAATTAAAATGCTCTCAAAACTGACAGGTGCACAGAAGAAGAAATTGGGTATTTAAAAAAACTTAATTCCTTTAGGTTCCTTGGAACACCTATGTCAAAATACTCATCTTCTGGCAGGCTTGGTAAGATTAAAATTAGTTCTAGCTGGCATCACCAGAAAGCAGTAACACGAGGCTGAATGACACTCAGAAAGGTGTAAAATTCTCTTCTACTGTAGAAAGCATGAATAAATGTATTCTAACTTGATCCGTGTAGCTGAATGCTTACTGATGAGTACAAGTGCAACCGTATCAATTACCTAAGAACTGGCTTTAAGGAAATAACTGCTGAGTTGCAGAGCCAAATGCCATTAAGAGCTTATTGTTCACCCATACAAATGTGGAAGTTTATCTGAATAAACCTGCAAAGTGTGCTAATTGAGCAGTGCTAAACCTCTGTGCGGACACAACTGCCAAGAACAGAAACCTTTCGCTAGATATGTATTCGTGGGGCACAAGTCAAGCGGTGTATGAAATTATTTAAGTGCAGTAACCACTCTGATGCAACTGCCACGGCTGGCCTGCACCTGCAGGACATGAGTCAGGCCAGTGTTAATCACCTACAGCAGCAGCTGAAGCTAACTTGCCTCACTTTGCATGGAAAAGGATCAGAAGTGCAATTGCTGTCAAACATTGCAATGCAGCTGATCCAGGAATAGGGCCAAGAGAGGAAGGAGTAGGCAAGACAGTTCTTTTGGAACCTGTCAACAAATAGAAGATCTACAGAAATCAGGAAATCAGTGTCCTCTGTTACTGCAAGTTCCTGAACTGCAACACCACAGAAGTATCCGTGACAGAGAGGGTGACAGCCGTGCGGCTGTTGCTAGCTGTCAGCTGGGAACACAACTTTGCTTTAATGATCTCAATTTCACTGCAAGAGAGCATGTGACTAACATGGAAGCCATTTAGGACATAAACACAGCTGAATTAACACTATTTTTAACTTTGAATAAGACTGTCCACCAAAGATTTTAACGTGACCTTGCAAGTCCACTCTAATCTCAGCTGCACTAAATTCCTAAAAATATTTTACAGCAAAGCACCAACCTGGAAAAGCCTCTGCTCTCTCTCCCCAGCATGTCACAGATCAGGAATCACCTTCACTTTGTTCAGCTGCAGCAAGAAAGCAAGCAGGACTCCCATGCGTATCTACGGAGGGGCACCAACATCTTGGGCAGCAATGGAAGACTGACATGCTACACTGGAAGAACTGGGAAATGAGACTGGAATTCAGCCAGGACCAAGTAGCTAACTGCTAAACCTGTCATGATCAAATGCCACCAGACCACAGAGCAGGACCCAGCATCTGAAAGGCGCTCCTTGCAGAAGCTGACTTGCGCAGATCTCTACCTCTGCCTAACTGCGATTCTTGGTGAATACTGCAGGCCAAGTTAAAAATTCATGAAATACTGCTGTTACTGGGTTAGGCTGGATTTTTTTCAGAAGCTCCATAACCACACCACAAAGGCTACAGTAAAAGTTCTGATGCTTAGAAAACGAGACGGTCGTGCTACCAATGAACTGAGAATTCAGTTGAGAGCTGTCTGGTACTGATGCAGAACATCTCCCTTCCTTCTTCCGTTTTTTTCTTCACTGAAATTCAAACAACGGATCCACAGAGTTTATTTTTAGAGCACTCAATTAATATTAAATCTCTTGATAGACAACAGAGAGCATTGCAGCTCTGCATTAAGCGTGCTTACTTCTTCTATTTGTTGTGCAATAATTTAGTTTTTATTGAAGTGAGGGTTTAAGTCCCTAAGACAGGCTGACGCTGTGTAAGGACAGCCCTTGTGCTTGTCTTTGAGCCAAACTTCCTCAAAAAGCCATCTTCCATCCTAGAAGCTCTTCTAAAATCTGTACATGGGCAGCATGGTCTAGTATTAGAAATGGAGGTTGGAGGGCCCTGCCTGCAGCAGGGGGGTTGGAGCTTGATGATCCTTGAGGCCCCTTCCAACCCAAGCCATTCTATGACTCACTTTATTAAAAACAATTTCCCAAACAGCCTTCTCCGTACGGTAAAATTGACCTGGTCAGACTGTCAGTTGGTGCTAAGTTTATTACCTTTGGAGATTATTTCAAATGGCCATTATACTTCGCTAAGATAGAGAATTTAATTACTTCTTTTTATCCAAAATGAAATATATACAAAACTCAAGATTCTGTGGAGCCCAACCGAGAACGATGTGGAAGATCATAAGATGAGTTCTAAAATTACTGTTTCTCTAAAATGCTGTAATGCAAATCCTGGCCTTCCTCAAAGATTTTCAACTGTACATACAGGATGTGTGACAGGATGGGAAATTTTATTCCAAGGCTTTGAAAAAGACTAATACCCTTGCTCAACAGGAACTCAGGTTTTAATAGGTTTTTAAAAGTATTACGAAATATCAAAAGTTTCTTTGGTTCTTGGTAGCAAAGCCTATCTAAGCACACAGTGCAGAAAACAATAATAAAATGTAATACAATCTTCTTTTATACGTATGCCTTTAAGAGTGTGACAAAAACATACACTGTATTTTGTGTGACATATTCAGAATGACAGAATCCCACAATGAGACATGGGAAATGTTAATATAATTAAAATCTCTGTGTTTCATTAGGAGCTTCTGCATCGTTAGCAAAGCAATGGGTCACATTACTATACACAGGCACTACATAAAATGCAGTATGGCATTTCTATGTTATTATGCCTAAGTGAAAAAAAAAATAATAGTAAAATAAGACAAAGAATATACTGTCCTTGAAAGCAAGTGAAAATGCTCCTAACAGGAAAAATACTGCTTTGCTTGTTCTTGGGGTATGAGCCATTAACTCTTGGCTCTATCCACTCTTGAACCAGTGCAAGAACGTCGGTACCACAGTTCATGCCAGTTCTTGATCGAGTCATTGATCTAATGATTAATGTATGCAAAAGATCAGAAAAGGAGGTATCAAAGCAACAAAGAGCTCAGAAATGAGGCTGCAGCACTGAGCCCTACCTGCAGGGAAAGCTCGAGGGCCATCCTTTCCCCGGGCACTGCACGGAGCGGAGCCAAGTGCTGCACACTGAAAGCTGTGTTTGTCCTTAGCACGCTGGAAATCAACCAAAGGAAGCTGCTGGGTTTTTTTGTTAGGATTTAGAAGTTGCTTCTCCCCTTGCATCCGCCACAGCGCTAGAGTCCAATCCCGGCAGATTATTACAAATCCAGAAGGTGGTATTTTCCAAGCTGCCCATGGATTTAGATGCACAATCCCAATTTATTTCAAAGGAGCTGTAATTCCAAGCCCAGACTTTCGAAAACAGAGTTTTTTATGTTACACACCTATGTGTCTAAAGACACCACCAAAGGTGACAGAGTGCTGCTTTGACAAATAAACTGTGAAGACATGAACAACAAAGCTGGGGGGAACAATATATGTAATGGATTACTGATAATGTCAGAAAGTAGATGTCTCCAGCTAGAGAGAGCTACCACAGACTTGTTTACAATGCAACAAAGCAATATATCACATCTATTACATTTGGGTTTTGCCTTTTGTGAAGAACTCAAGCCATTCTGCATTTTCAATGCGTTTCACAGTATCACTGGAGGTAACTATTAAGCTCATTTTACTTGTGAGAAGGTTGAGGCATAAATCCAAGGTTACAGACAAAATCTCTGATTCAGCAAAGCACTTAAGCACATGCTTAGCTGTAAACACATGTACCATCCCATAAAAGTAAAGATAATCATGTGCTTAAGTGCTTTGCTGAATCAGGGCCAAAGACAATAGCAGAGCCAGGAAGAGAAGCCAGGCATCACTAAAACAACTAGACAACTTTCCCCGCAACATAAATGTTATAAAAAGGAATAGATCATAAAGAGGATGGTTATGACTTTTTAGAAGAGTTAAGAACAGCTGTCACAGGGCAGGGGGTAGGGACGGAGAATAAACAGGCATTTCAGTATTGGTTTTCACAGCATCCTTAAGAAAGCAGAACGTAATTTGCTTCCCATTTCACCTCATGCCACTCTTTCAAACCTGCTTCCTTACTCAACGAAAACCACAGTGCATTACTTAGCAGTTCTGCTAATTTGATTTAAGACCAATCACCTTTTATTACCGTACCTTTGGCTACTAAAAAGGGCAACACAAGAAAGAGCAGCCAGGTAAGTGACAGCAAGAACTAGGTGCCAAGTAGCAAAAAGCAATATTTTTCTCCTTGTGATCTTTCATTAGGTTGAAAATAAACATTTCACTAGACGTCCATTTACATTCAGTGGTAATCAATACAACACTAAGGACGCAGACAGTGTTTTCAGTGTGCTAAGCACCCGTGCCAGAACGCTCCATCATCAGCCTTGCTGGGGATGCTCCAGTTCATAGCCCAGCCCACTTCAAACTCTGCCCAACTCCTCTTTGAGAGCACACATCAGTTTGATACGGGCTCACAGAACGGAGCATAGCACTCCCCAGCTGGCTCCGAGCAATCACTAAGATCTGAAAGATGAAACTTGAGGTGAAGAAAAGCTCTTGGGGGAAGACCTGATTTGTTAAAACAGCCTGCTGTATGGTTTTCATAAATTTTCTGAACACATTTCAAAAGCCTTAAAGGATTTTTGAGGGTCATGTATCTGCTCTGCATTGCTTTTAGATTGGAAACTGTCTTAAACTATCCAATTCAATGTTTCTGCTCTATAGCCTTGAGTTGAAATTACTCTCTCCCTTCTATGGAGCCAACAGCATTGTCATCTAGATTCCCCGAGTGAAGCAGCAGGTATCACGGTGCTCACTGCACATTTGGTTCAGATTAACTTATCTCCCCCTTGTGTAGGATCATAAAAAGTTAATTGGAATATGTGTGGCTCTTCTACACACGCGACAACATGAGCCAGGTCTGCAAACACTAAAACCCCACTGAGTGGCAGCTCTGTGTTTGAAACACGTTAAAACCTGTCAGAATTCATTCTGAGAAAGAAAAAAAAGGCCGAGTAATTTAACAAAGTTCTGGCTTCTTCTGGCATAACCTTGCAGCTTCCTAAGGGACACACCAGAGCATCACACAAACCAAACTCTCGCTGTAGGCAGAGGAAGGTTGCTGCTGTTTTTCTACCTCTGACTCCATGATACGTGGCAAAAAGGAGATGCAAGAGGTAAATCAGAGCCCTAACCAGGACTGCGGAAGGCAGACATGCTATTTGGAGCTGGTTCCTTCAGTCAATATCAATAAAACAATCATCTGGGTTTAGATGATGTCTCACGGCCCAGTTTATATAGTCATTTCCTACTCAGTGTCTTAATGAATGGCTTCCTACCCTACAAAATTATTTTAAATTAGTTTTAATTAAAGAATAAATTAATAATTAAGCCCCTCCCATCAGTGATAATACAATTTGCAGCACTTCATGAATCCCACTGTTCAGCAATCAGGGCTGCAGCACACCTTGATAAATCCATCCATCCACCCTTCTCTTCCTACCAATCCTGGCAGGAACCACAGGCGCCCAGGAGTCAGGCCACAGCCCTCTGAGGCACTGCGACCACCTCCCCAGACAGCCTTGTGGGGGTACAGAACCATTCAAACAGGAAAATATGCTTCACGCAGAGTCTAGACCCTGCCTGGAAACACTGCGGGTCTTGGCATGCATAGAGATTCCATGTGTTTTGTACTCAACTTGTAAGAAAATGAAAGAGGTTTTTGTTGTAGGTGGGTTTTCTCATCCTGTGTTTAGATAAAGGACTGAAAATCCGTTTTGCATAACCTAATGTGCCAGAGCTCCTCGTGCACACTCAGTATCATAGAATCATGGACTCACTTGAGTGGGAAATGACCTTCAAAGGCCATCCAGTCCAACTCCCTGCAATGCACAGGGACACCCACAGCATCAGTGCTCAGTGCCCCTCCAGCCTGACCTTGGGTGTCTGCAGGGACAGGGCACCACCGCCTCTCTGGGCACCCTGTGCCAGTGCCTCACCACCCTTATCGCAAAAAAACCTCTTCTTTATATCCAACCTAAATCTCCCCTCTTTTAGTTTGAAATAGCATAGTATGTCATGCCATGTCTCACAGAACAGCCTAGGTTGGAAGGGACCTTAAAGACCATCCAGTCCCAGTGTCCCCCATATGCCCCATGGCAGCTCAACAGCAGCGCACCTCTCCCTGGCTCTGCCTGCGGGACAGGCAAGTTGTTCAGAGGAACGTCTGGCTCTGGCTAAGGAGATATACAGCACCTTGCACAATAAAACAGTCAGCGTTAGTAGTGCTCCTGAAAAATAAATAGGCTGTACTAAATATAATTCAGCACAAGGCATTTCAGTGATTTTGCAAGCAGGGAGAAGAAACAGTAAATAGGAAACATCCTGACAGAGAAAGAACTGGCGACACAAAATAGATGGCTATTCAATGCTGCTTTATAGTCTGGATATTGAATATTTGGGAACAAATAGATAAAGAAAGCATGTTCCTTCCCTCAGACATGTGTTAGCAAATGTAATGAATACAGAGAGCAGCACCACGAGGTTTAGCTATGCACTGTGCACACAGAGCTGGTGATTTGCCCCAAAGGAAAGATGTGTTTCATCAAATTAGCCAGTGTGTTGTTATAATAACTTCCAAAGGCATTTCCTCAAACTCCAGCGTTATCTCTGAATACACAAGTGTAAATAACAATATCCGTTATAGCAGTGCTTCATTCAGCACACAATGATAACTTTTTCCCCTTCCCACAAGGAGGCATTGGGGTAGAAATGGAGAAAGCCATTACCAGCCCTGCCTACACCACCAGTGTTGATAATCTAACCCTGCCAGGTCAGCAGTCCAGAAAGGCCAACCACAAGAAGCCCTGCACTGATATTCCTTTTAAGTCCCAGTACCATCCACTTTTGTGTGGAGGACAGTACATGCTCATTTCGCTTTTACTGAGTCAAAAATAAGACAGTAATTGGATTGAGGCATTCAGGGGAGAGGGGAGGGAAAGAGGATCTTCTTAGACTCCCTAATGCCAATCTTCATGACCTGTCTGATCTCTTCAGTAAATGCCACATATAGGTTAATCCTCGCAAATCCTCAGTACGACCTTGTCAAATCAAACTGTTCATCAGTTTGTTCTGAGGCTACTAGATAAGAATAAACAAATGAACTCATGCTGCACGCCTTCCAGCTGTCATTTAGCAGTGCTGACGGCCAGGGCTTCTCCAGGAGGCACCCACTGCAGGCACAACTCCCATCACACCACGCGAGGAGCGAGTAGAATTCCTGCTTAGTGTTACGTGGATGTTCTTCAGACACCCAACTGCTCCTTTTGTGTACAAAAGAAGTCAAAGTGGCAGCACCACGACTGTTCCCATGCACTCCCTGCTCAGCCAGTGAACCTTCTTTTGGGGCACGACGGGTCACCTACACCCTTTAACCTCAAGGCCATCAGAAGAGGTCCTAATGTGTGATAATACCTCTGCTGTTGTCTGCGCTCAGATTGATGCCATTCATTTATTCCACGTTGGCCTGCAGCCACCCAACAGATGGCAATGACTTTTAGATGAAGCAGGGTAATTCTGAACTAGTGACCCAAAAGGTGAAAGGTTTTGTAGCCCACTGCTTGCCCTCTGGCCCTAACATCTGTGAACTTGCCCTTTCCAAACACATTTGGAATGGTGCTTCAGGCATTGAAAAACACACAGACAGTGTTACCACTTGGTTTGGTTTTCTCCCACTTCCCATAACCTTCAAAACACTGTATTATTAAGCCCCACTCCAACTGCTCACCTAGTTGTACCCTTGCCGTGATGTCAACACCCAAAGGGTACAATTTTGAACAGCTGCTTGTCATCTTTTCTCTCAACAACCTTTGCAATTTCTGCCACGCTACCTCTTCAGGAACTGAGGAAAGTTGAGTCAAAATCTATTATCCCTCCTTGTGTCTTCAGAGGCAGCTTACTGCAGTGCACAGAGCACCGCAGCAGGCAGTCTGGGTCTGGCCTTCCTTTTCTCTTACCTTGTTTCTTGTACATTTGATTGACACAACAATGTTAATGTTTCGACAACTCCACCCTTATTCAGACATGTTTTATGTTTTGAAGGCCAAACTTGTGGATATAAGCACAGTACAAAATAACCTTAAGACCCCAAACTCTGTGACCACCCTTTTTCCCCCTAAGCATGATATCCCTGAAGCACATATTCACCAACATGGCCCGCCTTCTAAGCTCCTCTCTCTGTCTTAGGCTTGTTCTTTTCCCCACATTTTTCCAACGCAGAGTAAATATATCAGATTTCAAAGGTCTTCCCTTTCATCTACTTCATCTCCAAGACCATGTATCACAGCAGCTGGTGACGAGGCCAAAAAGCAAAAGTCTCCAAGTCATATAGAGGTCCACTCCTTCAGGAGCTAAACAGAGAAATCAACCCTCCTTCTGGGAAACTGTTAATTGAATTTCTAAATTACCTATGGTTTTGATGAGTGGAGTGCAAAACTCTTAATGTGCAAAGAGAATAACAGCAAGGAAATGGAGCAATCACAAAACTAAACAAACAACAAAAAAAAAAAGCCCCACCAAAACCAACACCAAGAAATTTAACCTATTTATCATTGTGTTTTTCGAAGCAGTAAAACAGATATGCATAAAAGGCTGCAGTTCCTGCATAACTATCATGTCTGTAGACACTTCCAACTCCATCATTAATCAGTGCTTCTCTCCTCTGCAGTACCTATAGCAAACCCCAACCACTAAATCCCAGCGTAACTCCTGATATTGGTCTCAGATTGTGAAATAGACAGTTGATTTTTGGATTCTTCCTTATCTTCAGAAACATGAATAAATCACACACCATCAAGTTTATCATTTTTTCTCCTCAGAGAAATATGAAATATTGTAGATCATCTTCAGCACATCAGCTCCTTCACACTCCATTAGAAAGCAAGGACTATTTCTCATATAATTTACCAAACCGCTGGCCTAATTTCTCCTATTTCTTTTGGAGCAGGAAGCATACACAGAACACACTCTCCTGCTATAAGTTGCTCACAACCAGTCCTGCCGTCCTGCATTCCAGGTTTACACATGGCTGATGGGATTGGCTAGCAGCTCTGCATGCTGCGGATCCCAGGTATCTTTTCAATGATGCTATGAAAACAGCCCTCCAGATGCAGCAAAATCAAGCTGGCACAACAGAGAGATTTCCTCTACCACGATGGAACTCTTTGAGGACACAGCAACGATCCCAGTCTCCAGGCCATCGCTTTGGTACTTTCACCTACATTCCAGGAGCCAGCAATTCCAAAAAAAAAAAAAAAAAAAAAAAAAAAGGGGTGGTGTAGAATTTACAGAGAAAAAGGTGCAATAAAATCCTTTTCTTAAATGCTTTCTGCCAACGGTGGACATAGAGTCCCATGTTCAGAACAGGGCAGAAAGAAATAGCAAAACTGCAGCCAAAATACAAGCAGTCAGAAGACAAAAGCCTCATCTTTTCTCCTTGCAACTCCATACAGGGAATAAATTATCAAAATCTGCAGTGTGTTCAAACCCTTTATTTCCCTCCCCAAAATCAATTGCCCTCAAGGGTCAAGTAGGAGAGAAGAGAGTTTTTCACACTGAACCATTAAGACAACTGCCACAATTCCCTTCCTGCCAGCTGGAGGATGAGCGGTGCAAGCTGGCAGTGGAGCGAGAGGAAGGAGGTGGTGGTCACTTCTCTGAGATCTCGCTGTTGTCTGCAGAAAAGGTGGGGGAGAAGAAACACACTGGGAAGATCTGCAGAGGAAACAAGCCCACCAACATCACACTTATGCTAAGAAAGGCTTCTGTGAAAAAAAAAAAATATCTTGAGAAGGTTGCTGGGTTTGGACTGCTGAAAACAAACACATGCGCAAAAAGCAAATAGAAAGCTCCAAACTCTAGAGTCGTTTTCTTCAGAAAGCAAAACTAATGCCCAGTTCTAAGTGTAAAGCACATCATAAGCTAAATTATAATGGTGAATCGGAGATGGCTCTACAGTCTCTCCTGCACAGGGCAGAGAAATCACATTGGCAGCTGCCAGCTCCTGTGCTCTTGTTGGTGAGGCATGGCAGCAACTACAACAGGAAAAGAACTACTGCTTTGTTTCTACCACCAATAAACCACAAATCCCCCACTTCTTTCTTCCATTCAGAGTGATCTCTAAGGGCAGCTTCACAGGTGGATCTTGGTGGCTCTAAAGTTGCCACCCAGACATGCATGCTTAACACAGCAAGACAAGCGTTGGCTGCTTCTAACCTCTAAACGTGACCGGTCACGCTGGATCTGGAAGCAAGGGGCCCTTCTGCAGCTTTCATCCAGTTCATCAGGATGTGCCAAAGCAGCAGAGCACCGCAGCAAAACAAAATATATGAGGGCAGTGCCCTGCATTAAAGCATTATCGGTCCAACGACTGCTCAGGGTCAGATGGGCTGTAGCAATGTAAGAAGTATTCTCAAGTTTTTTTCCACTAATAATTTCCAATTCCCCTCAACTGAGTGATGACTCTCAAAACCGCTCAGTGGTATGGGTCTATTACTCCTCCTTTGCACAGGCACAACCTGACTATAACATAAAACATTTATTCCAGAGCCAAGCATGTATTCAAAACATTAACTCCAGCAAAAGAAACAATCAGACACAAGAGCTTTCTGTTCCATTCCCAACAGTACACTTAGCAAGAAGAGAATGACTTTATCAACAAGCAGTAAAAACCTTCGTTTCCCATGTCTGAAAGAGATTTCATTAAATGCTTCCCTTCACTAGGTGCAGATCATTATATTTCTCATAGACTGTAAGCAATGTGAGCCTGTGTCTGCACGAGGCCTGAGTCCTGATTGACAGCTCTAGAAATTACAATAAATACCGCAGGAACACAAGCAGTGCTTTCATAGGAGTCCGCTGGCAAATGGAGTGCTTTCTTACAGAAAGAGAAAAAAAAAAAAAAGAAAACCTGCTAAAGCTCCATTTAATGCTGTTGCTCAGAAAAGAGGTTTAAGAAAAATACGGATCTAGGAAAGACACCTTTCCTTACCTAAATATTCAGCATTCGGTTCCCTACAGCGCATGGCCAGGCTCAAGGGCATGCTCCCTGCTGCAGGTGTACCTGCACACCTGAAGATTCGTCTACCCTTGGGTGCTCATCCTTTGCTCAGCAAGGACACAGCAGGAGGTCCTCGTCCCACCCTGAGCCCTGCACTGCCCTTGCCAGCCCACCCAACCCCCTACACCAAACGCATGTGTTCCACACCCTTGCCAAGCCCCTCCTCGTGCTGGTGATGGGAAGCTGCCTGAAATGTCTCGAAGGGTTTGGTGTATTATTGAAGCACTGACAGACTCCTTGGCAGTGAGAAAGGCCACAGTGATGGTGAAAAAAGCTAATTCTCAGCCTAAGAAGGATTAATCTTCCTACTGTAAAACACTTTGGCTACACTGCGATTTAACCACTCATGGGACAGATGTATGCCAGAACTAAACCAAGTACATGATGAAAACTACATATATATTTTTTTTTGCAAAGATGGAACAGAACAAATAACATCAAAGCAGCCTGTTGAACATCATCACTTACAGGTCAGCGATACCTCAGAAGTTTGAAGGTCACACTGCACTGCTCCTGCTCCATCTCCTCCAGGCTTAGACTCAGGGAATGGAACTGCATGCCTGCATCATTCAGGGCAAGCACGGAAAGCTGACCTCCAACCCCAGGACCAAGGAACATTTTCTTAAAATGGGATGTAAAAACAACAAAAAGCAACTTGCAAAAGTTTGCTTCAATTCCTAATTTCTGTCCTGGCCCTTTTGAAGGCAGCCTGCCCTTTAGAAAAGATAGGGATGGACATCACCAGCAGGAACGGGAGCCTGCCAGTAGTTCCGCAGGCTCCCCAAACCACACCAACAGAAGGAATTCCTGATGTACTAGCACAGCTGTAATACATTTGTAGTACAGCTTAATTTTTTTTCATTCCTTCAGGGACGTTAAATACTACCTCTGAATACACACTAGCAAAAGTTGTGCGTTTGCATGAAGGGAAGGCTGAATCCCTTTCTCTGACGCCAGCCAGCACCGCTGAACTCTCTGCAGACGTGCATGTTTTCAAAGAAAGGAAAGCAAATAGAAAACAGTTCCATGCAGAAATGCTGCGAGTGATCCACTCAGAAGCTCTTAATGCTGATGCACTGATTGCCCTTACATGCTAGTAGAGACAAAGGAATGCAATTTGATTGTGCAATTGTAAAATGAAATTATATTCCCCTCTTCGTATGTTTCCGAAGCATTTGCAGTATTTCAGAAAACGCCATCAATGTTATAAATCTCCCAGGCCTAATACAATGGACAAAGTCAGAGTAATCAATTCTTATTTATTAATCAGCCTCTATCATGATGTTCCATAATCATTACACTACAGTTTAGACACAATAATAATGAAGCTAACAGAACTAATGCGATTTGCAGTGAGTAAGATGTTGGCAGGCAATGGCAATAACATTTCTTGATAATAATGCAGTAAGGCAAATAGGTCTTGGGCACAAGAAAAGATATTAAAATGGACAAAAGCGCACTAGGGAAGGAGGTTTAGACGTACATATTTTCAAGTTATTAGATTTTTTTTTTTTTAAATACGAAGCTAATAATGCTAGAGACCCAATCTGTATCATCAGAAATGAAGGGTTTAAGGTTCTATGAAATCACTTTTACTCGTGAGGAGGCACAGTAACAGCACTGGAACATCCTCGCAGAATCCAAATGCGCAGTGAGGTTACAAGAGTCAGACAAAGGAAAAACCAAACATTTCACTCGGAAGAAAATTCTTTAATTACAAAGTCCTCTGCTGAGGACTGTGCCATGGAAAGCGTGCAAATCCTTGCTATTTGTACACAGGGAAAACAAGAGCCATCCCCTAACCCTCTCTGCTGCCTGGTTCTCCCTGCCTGTGTGAACAGAGGCGCTTAAGAAATGGGTAAGGGAGAAAAACACAAAGCAAAGAATGACTCTCAGATCCTCGGGAGCAACGTCTGCTGAAAAAGACACATTGCTGGGGGTGCTTTTAGTTCTCAAAAACATCCTTGTTCCAATGATCAGAGGAATCTCTGGGCGAGAGGGATCACTGCACCACAGAAGACATAGTTCAAAGGGACAGCACGCCACACAGAATAATTCTGTGGCAAAATGACCCCTTGAAACACTCAGAGAAATGCAGACCTGCACCTAAAAATCTCAACTGCTAAAAAAGATAGGGTGGGGAAAAAAAAAAAAAAAGGAAAAGAAAGAAAAAAAAACTTGTTTATAATAAAGACTACATTCTGTAGCAATTTCCTAGATTCCTGGGGTTAGAAATCTAGATTGCCAATGGATAAGTGAGCCTTAAAATCACATCCCTGCTGACAAAAATTCATTTCTTATAACCGTCTCCATTTACCGGAATGTTGAATCTTTCCCATGGGGAAGGAACAAATGAAAATGTTATTTCTCTGCTCATGAACTCATACCTTTCTGTCTGCTTTTCACTGTTGGCAATTTCATTCTCTTCCAAATTTGACTAAAGCCCGTGACCTGAGGGAAATAATGTCTATATAATAATCTTCTGAAACTCTAATTCTGAGTCATATTTTTTTGGATGTTGCCTCGCACTTTATGAAAATTGCACTGAGCTATGAAATGTAAGTGATGTGATGTCTCTGCCTTAACATAATCATTTTGTCTGCTGAACATGTTGCAAATAATAATAATAATAATAAAAAGGGAGTCTCCTTTGAAAGCAACAAAAACGAAATAAAATTAGAAGAAGAAAAAAAAAATCAATGCCTAATGGCAAAAAAAGATGTTCTGGCACCCCGTTCCACAGGCTTATTTTCACTGCCCCATGGAAACAACCACTCACCACTGGTAGCAAATTAATGGGGAGAGGGAGGCAAGCAGAAACATCATGGCGCTGCGGCACAGCAGCTTAATGGCCCTAAAGCGCCCTTGCCTGCGTGCTACAGGGGACCCTACTAAATCCTGGCACAAAACGTCGCATCAGCACTTTGCTCCCAGTGCCTTGGCCTGGCTGAAACTCTCCATTTGCATATGGGGAGAAATCAGGAGCAAGTTCATAAAACACCAAATGCCTGGAAAGCGTAATGATTGGCTGGGGTCTCCCGAGCAGCTTGCTGAGCAAACTCAGCAGTGGGGATGTTTGCAGTCGATCAACTCTTCCCCCAAAAGCAGCAACAACCGCAGTATCTGTTTATTGAATCCACAGCCACACGTGGGCTGCATCCCTTCCTGGCTCTATAAATCTGCACAAACAAAGCTGTACATTACCAGATGTTTATTTTATTTTATTTTTTATCCACACTGACCCATAAAAATCTACAACACAGTAGATCAAATGGCGGAAAGTATTAAAACTTGCTCTCAACAGCATTGGGACTGCCATATGTTTCGGGCCTTCCTCCATGCAAAGTTCTGCTTAGCTCCACAGGTGTAAATCTGAACAACCCCATTCAGACCATCAGTTCTTCCACAGCTGCAGAGGTGCAGCACACGGGTGTGGGAATTTGGTCCCTAATGGTTTTGGGACAAATGTATGTCTCCAGAACAAGTGAGGAATATTTTATCTGTTGCAAAATAAATGCCTGGCAAAGACAACCGAAGAATTTTTCAACTGATACCCTTGCACATCAGATCTGTGGTGAACTCGAGCACGCAGCAACGCATATGTGCTGCCAGGCCAATATCCTGTAAGTCATATTGTCACAGTGCACCCTGTGCCTGCAAAATGGGAGCTATAAAGTTCATCCTGAATTGTGAAGAACAGGGGGGAGCTAGCATCCCACGCCTCAGACAGCATACAACATTCCAGTGTCATGTGAAAACCTATTTTGTCTGAAAAAAGATGCCTAGGAGGTACCTCTGACATGGAGTTCGATGAAGTGTGCCCTTTGAAGAGGTTCCGTTCTGGGTGCCCACTGTCCCCAGGTTGTGCAAGCTGCCCCACCTTTCTGGGGCTATTTTGCAATGAATGAAAGAACACTGTGCTAATACTACCAGCATGCAAATTGTGTGTATGGTCATGTATGAAAGAGAGGAGGAAACAGCATGTCAGAGGGAGAGCCTGCTGGAACACAAAAGCCATGAAGGAAGATGATGCCAGAGGTACTGAAGAAGGACCCTCATTCCCTGGTCTACCCTGTGAAGCACCAAGTTCAAATGTAGGTCCTGCACTAAGAGAGCTCTCACCCACCTCCGGCAGAGCTCCTCCGTGAAACCAGTCCAATTCCAGCAAAGGGAGCCCTGCAGCAGTGCCCTTCCACAACCGCAGGGTACAAGCGCTGCCCGCTAGGCAGGCACTGACCACCATGCTGTCTCTCCAGGCAAACCAATCCACTTCACAACCACATCTGCAGCCACCAAAGAAGAACCAACAACTCCCATCAGCTTACACAGCCCCAGGGACAGCACATGCAACACTAATGGATGTTTTACTGTCGAGTTTCAGAGTTTTCAGTCAAGCTTAGTCAAAGAGTTGATATGTTTTACACTCATCCTTTCCTCCATTTGCCTTCCACAGACAAGAAGTTTGTGATTTTTTTTCTCTGGCACCTTTAGATTGTCATATAAAATCCATTTTGAGAAGTGCACGCTCTTAATTTTACTGTTGTTAATCGTGGTGTTGTAATGTGCTTTTCAGGAAAAAAAAAAACAAACAAGCAAAAGCCAACTCTACAACTTTCACATGACAATGGTAAAAGGTTCATTTTAAATAATCGAGAAAGAAATAATTTCCATTAGATAAAGCAGTCAATAGCATCAGAAACGTGGCTGCAATTACTTGTTGCACTTTACAATGAAATCCTTGTAGTATAATAACCACAAGATGATGAAACACATTTTGTCTCCATTTCACATGACTGACCCCAATTTTACCAAGGACATCTGAACACATTTAACATACTGAAATCTTCCATTAGGATAATGAAAATACACATTATTGAATTCCGTATTTGCTTTACAGTGCTACAAATAGCAAATTCAATCTTTCTTACTTTTGGTGGCGACTGCACCTGCATAATTGTTCACATTTCTCAGAGGCTGAAATAAGCGAGAAAATGAAGGAAGAGGAAGATCTTGACCCCACAATCCATTATCATGCACTTACACGATCTTATTTGCTGTACGTGTTTAGTAAAAAGATTGTGCATAACCTAGCAACCTACAAAAGATATACAAATACGCTTCAAAACCGACACTAGAGCAAATAAACCATGATGTGCAGTGCACAGTTAACAACAGGTGCCAGGGTGCAGTAAGGGAGCAACTGCCAGAAGTTATGGCCTTGGAGGGGAATTCAACATTGCTTAGAGATAAAAACGCCTTGCTTAAAAATCACCATCTCATCCATAAGCCTGATATGGAAACCTCTTTGCTCACCTTTTTGCTGTCATCTTTAAGAGGGGAAACCACTCATGGAAAGTTCCTATCAAAGTCGGTCACAGTTTTACTTGTTAAGAGCTGATGACACCTACCTTGTATTTGGTCCCACATCTGTCTTTGCTTTGCATACAGCAATTTGCTTTACTGTAGACCCTGGGAGACATTCTCATCTCTCTTCTTATCCACAGATCTCGAATCACTGAAATTGAAACCCCATGACTGATACGCCCAAGGCAACACTAAGAATTGATTTATGTCAGAGGAAAAGAAACATCCAGTCCTCCAGGCTTCTGGTTGAACACAGTAAAGATGATGCCTTCAGACTATTGAATATGATAAATATTTCTACCTCTTTTTTTAAGCCAGTGGCTCAATATTTACTTTTCATTAGCTTTAAACTTCACTGCAGTGCAAGGACTGTGAGTCATACTTGCAGAGTCCCCAGTGTTTCATTTGGCTTCTATTTCAGTTGCTTGTACTCAGACACCAGGAGAAATCAAATAAAATAGCCAGCCATCACCACACTTCTCTCCAGAAGCAATACTTCAGCTGTGGTCATTTTTTTCCTACTCAAAAATAAGAGTCCAATTGTGGATCACAGCTCTCAGCTGTTAAACTCTCTTTGAGATAATCTTCCGAGGCATTTGCATGTTACGTATTCTACAGTCATTTCTCAAAACAATGTATTAAGTTCGGCTGGCAATAAAATTTGGATCATTAACACTGACGTCCCTCAACAAAAGAGCGTCCCTGTCCCTCTGTCACCCTACTGCAATTCAGATTCTGAAACACGGGCTCATGTTGCTCTCTCAATACAAGGGAATTAATCTCAGACAGATTTAAAGTCTGTTCTCATACACAGAAGGCTTTCATGTTGAAAATTACAGCGCAAGTCAACAGGAAAGACATTCAGCACTGATTGCAATCCCCGCTTCCCCCAAAGCCAATGGGTCAATCTAATTTGAGTATATACCAGCGACACAAGAGCATCAATAAGGCACATATGGATCAGTAGTACTGCAGAGAAGTTTTGACATAAGCCGTGTCTCTATTTGAGGCATGGCACGCTATATGCACTAATAATTCAGTGTACTCTATGACAAGATGTTCTAGATGTTGCTCTACTTTAAATTCAGTTTTTCTGAACATAGCTATAGAAGAGATGGAGAGAACAGAAAAGTCCTGCTCATGACTTACTGCCTCTCCTAAAGGCAGTGGATTTCACCATTGTTTATCTATACAGCACGACTTTGACCTTGTGCAACCACACGACTCTGTACTAGTGACAGGGAGGCAATGAAAAATAAGAACTTCCTCCTACAGCCTAATGTTTTATAGTTTCCATAGACAAATGTGTAATTGAAAACATCTAAATACAAAGCACTGAAGACCTGGGAAAGCAAATTGCCTTCATTTGTGTTTATGCGTGCTTTGAATCACACTATCTGATCTCTAATGCAACCATTCGGATTTATTTTAAATGAAAAAAAAGTTATTGGATGTTGCAGTCTGGAAGATACATCAAAGCTTACAGACTCCTGTTTTCTGGCTTTCACCAGAGTGCCAAATTTACCTCCATCTCCTTCAGCCGAAGGAAGCGTAGTTACAACAGCGATACATTCGGGGAAGATGCTCTGCAGGCGAAAACCTGTTCTGTAAAGCACAATCTGAGCTGCGATTGAAACGCTGGCTGGGTTTCTGAAACCATTCAAGTTAAATGGATTGATTGAAGAATAATCTCCACAAAGGAAATCTAAGTTAGAACGGCAGTCACTGTGAGTGGTGTGCGATGTACTCTCCATGCCCGTACACTGCTTTTCCTCCAGAGCAGCTTTATTTATTTCGCTGTTTACTAATTCCAGTTCAAGGGAGATGATCAAAATTAGAGGCAAATAACTCTGATACAAAGAAGTTCTCACATTTCTCCACTCCATTAACATCAGCTTCTGCACTTCATTACCACCAGCCTTATTCTGGTGTAACTACGCAGAGTTATGCCATCCTCTGTGTTGAAGCCATAGAAAAACACTACTTTTGTGCAACCACTTTTTTTTCCTGTAAAACGTTGCTTCCCTCAGCCAATTAATACACAAGTGACATAGCAAGAAGCATACAACAATACTGGTAAAGTGTGAGAGCTGAACAGTCTAACAGATAAGAGCTGCATCCAGGTTCTGACCCAAAGTCTACCGAAGTCAGTATGTCAGCGACTTTTACATCAAACCCTCTGCGCTCTCTTGAACCAAAGTTAATGCTCTCAGCAATAGGGGTGCTCCAGGCTGCCAGCATGGCTCTGCAGAGCCAAATGGACTGACCATTGAACTCCGGTGGATAAAAATAACAGAACTGATAACGACACAGCAGCTCTTTCCAATGCTGCCCATTTCACACTAAGCTAGTGATGTCCTAATAAATTGAATTCAAAGACGAGGGACTCCATGATACAATATATGACAACACAGAACATTTAGTGTAAGCATATGCACAGATGCACATATGTGCGCATGCATAAATATCAACTATACATATCACAGAGGATGATCAGGTCTATTAACTCCAAATCACTGAGAATTATACATACTGAGATGAAACAAAGAATTTGCATAGGCCTCAGTATGCCATAAATAAGGTCTAAAATAAAGAGATGGGTGGGCCTGAAGCACGGTAGCCTTTTAAATATTTCAAACACTGGAATTTAACAGAATGAAATGGGGTAGTGCTGTTATTCCTAGAAAACAAAAACACCGGCATGCTGCTGCAAATAAGCAGCTGACATTCTCTGCATTCACTCTGAAGCAATTGCTTACATAAAAATTTGTCTGTGACATAAATAATCTAGCAGGAGAAATTCCCAAATGTGTCAGCCTTTGTGCTACTGATGCCTAATATTTTCAAATAGAATCACATATGATTAATCTTCTCGTGTAACTATAATGAATGGAAAGAAATCACTGGCAAAACGTGTTAGCGGTTATCAAAAACAATCAAGCGCGGTTTCTTTCCACGTTCAACATAAAAACGGGAAGACGATAGCAGCAGACATATTTTATGAAAAACCAATCAGAAGATAGGGAAGCATTTATCTATTTTTAATGGAAATACATATACAAAAATATCTTTCCGACTGTCTTGCTAAGCAGGCAGTACTGATGCTGCTGAACCAAAATACAGTGTGCTGAAACGCCTGATGACAAAAACAAGTCTTGAAATGGGTTTGATGTTTTGAGTTCTAGTTCTATTGAACCTCACAAAAAACTCTTCATCTAACAGGACACTCTGGTTTCATTCATTCCCAGTAGGATCTAACATTCTATCTACTCTAGGTAGAGCACCGTCCCTTCAGTCTTAATTAGGGAGTACAGGGCTCCCACAGTGAAAACAAATGCGAATTGTAACTACCATGACATTGTTCTCTGGCAGTTATTGCCACAGAACAAAACTAGTGCACTGCCTCTCAGGTCAAATAAGTCTCCTTAGAAAGCTTGACTATGGAAAGCTGCACTTACATCCCTACCACAACATATATCCCCTGCAGTCCTATGGAAATGAACAAAGCTGCTTACGAAGTTGTGCAGGACTGACTTCTCATCTGTCAGTACTGTGTTCTTGCCTCTCCTATGCACAGGGTCCTGCAGAAGAACGAAGGGCAGAGTATCTCCTGAGAACATAGCACCACAAAGGCACTGCACCTGCTCGGGAAACTCAAGAGCCACGAGCACATACAACTGCAGTAACAACAGCTGATTTGGAGAAGAGCGCTCAGGAGGCTGTGATTAAACCATGCCAACTCACTTTGGTCTGCTCAACAAGAAATAAAATGCCTGTCGGATGGGCTGACCAGCTAAAATGCGTAACGCGATAAGAATACAAACTAGTTCAAGTAATGCAGATTCACTAATCATACCCACAGGTGACCATATGAAAGCATGCATCTTTCGAGTTGGTGAAAATACTCAAAAATGCATTTTACTTTTTCAGTAGGAAAAAAAGGTTTCAAATCAAAGTAATTGCACAGAAATGCAAAACCCATGGGATTAGATTCAGCAGCATTATATGAGGAATGCCGAAATTGTGTTTCAGTATTGATTAATGTCGGCAAGGCTTGAATTTGCATGCAATTTACAATCACTTCCTTCAACAAATGCCTTCGTTTAGCATTATTATGAGTTTGGCACCACAAGATTATTACAAATCCCTCTCTATCAGGAAGAATCAGTAAGAAACCCATCATTTATTCAGAAGTACTGCAACAGACATGATTGGGTGAGAAGGTATAAACATGGTTTATGTAGAGAGCGCTCTACATTACTCAAGTGTATCAGTGTCACAAGCAGATTGGGGAAATTATTAGTTCTGCTTCAACAGTGTTCACAACATGCTACATCCGAATGCATGGAAAATGTAGTCCCCCCTCTCAAGGAGATTACAGTCTAAATTGATTCTCTTGTATTGGGCAAGTGAGAAAGCCAAGCAAGCACTGGACAGCACTAAAGGGAGGTCAGGTAGCAGTGTACGAGCCAGCCAGCTTTGAAAACAGCATTAAGTTTCACAAGTCAGGCTGTCAAGAAAGGGACTAAGAGCTCTGATTTGCATGCAGTGATCGATTAAAATCAGGCAGCCGAAGTAGTTACCATCCCCACACCATCTACTCCATTCCCTTGATGGCAGTTGCCATCCCGCCACAGCAGAGACAACCCTACGGCTCATAAAGCAGCTCCTGGAGTGCTCAAGTTTTCAGTTTGGAATACTATGACTCCAATTTGAGTTTAACTTAATATGTCTTAGAAGCCATTCATTTATCTGCCTTGCAGAGGAGGTAATCTCCATCACAAGGGCAGGACGGACAGCTTGAGGGCCATAACCTCTTCAGCTGTTTTTTGCCTTTAATTTGCCACAGCTTGCAAGTCAGGGACCTCAGGCAGGACCTACGTCGTATGGCTGTACTTCGACAAAGCACTTAGGACCAATGAAATCTGTGCAACAACTGGTGATTAAAGTCAAGCAGGTGCTGAAACACTTAGCTGGATTGAGATCATTTAACCTACACCAAGATGCTGGACTTGTCTTTCACAGCTCGGTTGCTGAAATTCATCCATCAGATGAACACGGTGCTGCCTGCACCGCTCTATTACATATTAATGTTTACTTGTGAAATTTTAGAGGCTCATATGAAAGCGAAATTTTGAATGAAAAGCTTTAACAATGAACACTGCAAAGATCAGACTTTTTTGCTGAGCAGGATGGCACTGTAAACACAACACAAATACAGAAGGTACAGTTCTTCTGGCCTCAGTCATCCACGCTGAATTTGCAAACTGTCCATCGTGGCAGATACACAAACATTTTCTCATTTTGAAAGAAGTCCATGCAAGTACCACATGCTGTGAAATATTATCTTCAGGGAGTTGTTTTGATAAAAACAAATGGCCAATCCTAAAGATTAATGCTTCATATGATGCACTCAGGTTATTAATCCCACCTTCTTCTTTCCACTGGCCCTGGTAGTGAATGTGTTCTGGAAAACTGCATGGAGCCAGATGGTTAACTATTGGAAATCTATACTAGAAAGATTAATGTTACCCCATGACAGGGATCAGTCATTTGTAGAGATTTCCTAATACAAACGGTGCAATTTGTTTGCTCTGACTGGCTGGATGAGCCATACTCAGAGGACAGCCTAATTAGCACTCAAAGATTTTCAAAACATTGGGGGCCAGATGCTGAGCTGCGGTTCAGCAACTGAAAGAAAATTACAGATACTGGCAGAACAAGTGACACAGAAGTCTAGACGGAGTGAGACATCACTCTTCGAGCTGCCTTTGCACTGCTGATCCTAGCACAGTATGCACAAGCGAGTAACCTGGATGAGCTGAGTTCTTACAGGTGGCTCCTGCAAGACTCCAGTGCCAGGCAGGTGGTTAAATATGGCAGTTCTGGGCACTGCAGCTCCTCCAACCATAAGAATTGCACGTGGCCGTGGGCTGAGTGCTGTCTAGCACAAAGCAGCCTCAGCACCAGCCCGCTGCACGCTGCAGTCACAAACTGCAGCCGTTTCCCTATCAGGCTGCTGTGCGTCAGCTACACAGACTGCAAGGAGGATGCGTACAAAAGAAACAACTCTTTTTTACATCAAAGTTGTGAAGTGTGTACGTTACTTACAACATTTCACAGCAGCCATTTTTTCCAGATGGGTAAAAGAACTGATATGTCCAAGGCCACTGCAATTTCCCAAGCACTTAGATTAAACCCCCTGTATTCAGGAAAGCAGTGAAGCACATGCTTTAAAGTGAAGCACGCACTTAAATCCCATTGACTTCAGTTATGCATGTGTGCTTACACGCTCTCCTGAACAGAATGGATGTAAGCATGTGTTTAAACTTGAACCTGTGCTTTGCTGAGATGAGACTGTGAAGAGAGGAGAGTGAAATTTAAACTGCTGTGAGAAATGCCACTTTTATCACTAAGCAACAAGGCCTTGAGATGGAGAACGCATCGAGGTGTTTTGGGAAAAAATAAAAAATGAAAGAAAAAAACCTACATGGCAGCACTTTTCCCTCAACGCGAAGTGAGAAATGAGGGGAAAAAAAAAAAAAAAAGCAAAAGAAAAGCCGTTAGAATTGAATGCTTTTTATATAAACCACGCAAATCTTCAGTTTATTCATATGAAAACACTTTGACAATCTCGACACCGAGGCCAGGATGGATGCTAACTTTATAAACTGCTGTTGCATGCTGCAATGTCCCCACTGGTTGCTACTGCTCCCCTGCTGGAGGTCACGGCGTGCACGGTGCAGCCAGCAGAAGGGATGATGCCAGTACACCTTCATCCACCACTGACAGAATCAACCACGTGAGCTTTAAAAAGAAAAAGTCTCCAGCTGTGTTTAAGTCCATTCACAGCTGACTGCTGGAGTAGGTGCAGGAGCACCTCATGGCAGAGCCAGGAAATTAACACCTGGCAAATAGGACAGTTCAAAAATAGAGTGTCTCAAGAAGAATGATGGTTATCTGGCTTGTTTTTTGGCGTAAGGAAAGATCACCTGTAACAGCCTAGGCTAAAAACAAGTTTAAGGGCACATGAGAACGTAGGTTGTACTGTATATAAACTCCCAGAGCAAACCAAGCAAAAAATGAACCAACAACAACAAAGAAAAAGTACTTTCCCATGAAGTTATGTGGAAAAATACAATCTGTGAAGCACGTCAGCCCCCAAATCTACCTACTTCTCTCTTACTTGCTACACAAGGCAGGCTGGAGAAATCTGGCGAAGCCAATGGAGCTAGAGTGGTCAACCCAAGACTTCAAAGTCTGGTCCTAGAGCTGCACAGTTTTTCTTTGGAATCCTGTGCCTTTCTGCATCCATCCACACAATGTCTAATGGCGATGGGCAGCAACTGTGAGATGGCTTCTGATTTGTCACATCTCTTAGTTACACTTATTTTCTACTCCAACGCTTTACTTCTTCCTCTCACACTTCAGAATTAACTTCAGCTGTAAGCTTTGAGACAAAGGACACTTTATGTACATATATAGAATCTAAGGAGAGAAACTCAGCTTCTCACTGAGATCCTTCCACAGTACTGAAACAGAAATCCTTCTAAACCAAAGTGCTTTGCACTTCACCCCCAAATCCTCTCCCCATTTCCACTATGCCATATTCATGATGCAGAGAAATATTTTTTCCAGTGTATATGCAAAAAAAAAGTGTGATCGACTTAAATTAAACCAAGTCACCTTGATTCAGAGAAGTAGGAGCCTTAAAAATAGGCATTTATTAAGAAACTGAATTTCTAAGGGGCGCCCCTGTTGGTGGTATAAATATCCAACACTGAATAAATCTAGAGAGCATCCTGGAGAAAATATTGACATAGCACACCATTTGATGCCGCTGCAAGAAAGCAATCAAAGCAGAGTACGGCAATAAATTAAAATTAAAAAGTGATATATCCAAACCAGACTAAAAGTAATTTTGTGAGTCAGCAGTAAAAAGTTAAATAAACACTAATTTAACACGTTTTAGATGCGGCAGTCAATGGATGAAATATTTTACGGCTTTCTAGCTATATGAACGCAGTCAGGGGACACACCAATTGAAAAGAGCAAGAAGGGAAAACCACATTCTCCTAACTATGTTGGAAAGCACAAACACAGAAGCACGGGAGAGAAAGAGACGTCAGGGAAGCTGTTTATAACAGAAGGCTGCAAGAGGGAGTTTTGATGCAGTGACCTCCAGCTAATGGCCGCAACCTGTTTTTACTGTGCTGTCTTTCTCTGCTTTGAGGCAGCACAATTGTCCTTTCATAGGAAACAAGCATTTCACATTCCTCTGCGGTGTGCACAGAAAGGAAATGGTTAGCTCCTCCAAAGAGGTATCCTGTATCAGAAGCAAGTATTTCCAGGCAGAGTGGAATGGAGAGAAAGCTGGGAAAAACAGAACAGGGCAGCAGAAGGAATTCTGGAGATCACTGCTTCTCACAAAGCCCTGCGTTTCCATCACTCACATACGTGTCCGTGCCAACATCAGGAGGAGGTTCCTAGAAAGCACCTGGAAACTTTTAGGAAACAAGGCTACCAACAGCAAAAGAATACCAAGATTAATTTCATATGTTAAACTGCACACACAAGCGAGCTGATGACAGCATGAGTAACGCAGCTATCTCTGATGCTGTTTGAAGTTTTCTTTATCTTTTCAAACAAGTCACAGCAGGGATGAAGTCCCTTCAAACTTACCTTCAGGTAAACAGTTGAGATGATGCTTTCCAGAAATAATAAGGAGGACTTAATTATTATCACACTTCCGGCATTTGGACTGCAGATAGGCAAGAAAAAAGATTTTATGATGGAGCTGAGAAATGAAGGAGGAGCAGATTCATAGCGGGTTTATAAAAATCAGGCACTGAGAGCAAAGCAGAGGAAAGAAGAAAAAAACACCGGGAACTAAACGACAGAAATGAAAGCAAGAAGCAATGACTAATTACTACACAACCACAAAGTTAATGAACTTGGGCTCGGGCTCTGACAGGTACCAAAGCAAGTTATTGTATCAACCAACCTCAGTGAATTCCTAATGCCCAAAGGCAGGCACACTGATGAAACTGTTCACAGGTCAACTCAACAACAGTGCTCTCCAGAACGCTCCTTTAAACAAATGAAGGCAGACTTTTGGACACGGGTGGTTTTCTAGTGAAATGCAACAGAACAACTCCTGATTCGGTAGGAAAAAAGTCCTTCGAAGTTGTGAAGCAGTCAGCAGGAAAGAACAGGGTGAACAGGGCTAAGAGGACTCCTGATATTAATTCATAATGATGCCGTCCTTCTGTTTACTGTTTCTATACCACAGATAATTTATATAAACAAAGTGTACTTGGAAAAAACAAAAAACTAAAAAGATGCAAATTACTGGGAAACACTGGGCAACCAAATGATGCTAGGAACGAATGAGGAAGGCTATTAAGAATCAGAGGGAATGACAAGGAGCATGAACAGAGGTTGTGCTTCTTGTCCTCCATGAGGTCAAGGAGTGTTTCTACCACAGAGGAAAACAGTGTCATCAGGTGGCACTGCATGGCAACCTCAGAGGGCCTTCAAGGGAGACACTCTGCCCTTGGTATCAGATACAGGGTATTTCCTTTTTTTAAAAAGCAACATTAAATTTGCATCAGCTCGGATGGGGAAAAGCGTGGCACATAAAGGGAGAGGGGGCTGAATTAATATTCATAAGCGACATGCTGGAAAAGTGAGGAGGAGCTTGGAAAGGGAAAGGACAGAGAGCCATCAGCACTGAAGACCCCCTGCAAAACAGGCTCAGCTCCCAAGCAAGAACTGCCATGTCCCTTCCCCACCTACACTACAAATCGCTCTGCTCTGAACAGCTTTTGGATTCCCCACTCCAGAGCACTCCGGGGAGGAAACTGCTTTGGCTGAAGTTTGGCAGGAGCAGGTGGCATTCACCAGCTGCAAGTAATTTTGCTCTTGTTGGCATCACAGCAGTTCTTGGACTTCTCACAGTTTGTGTTCAGTGGGGAACAGGGATTGGGGAGGGAGCAAACAAGTCCTCGGTGGTGTTTAACAGCATCCCAGGCTTCACGGCTGGCTCTTCCAAGCTGGCAACCCGAAGCAGACAGCAGAAGACACAGTGCTTTCAGGAGGTGCCTGCGTGGATTTGCCAGCACGGGGTTCAGGTTTGCTTCTGCCTTTCTGTTCTCTGCTGTAAAAAGCACATTGCCTCTGACACAGCTGCCACTCCAAGGTGGAAGCAGTCCTGCGAGCCAGATGTTAATATTGTGGGGAGACAGGAAGAGAGAAGAAGAGGATGGCTTACCAGCAGGTGTAAGTGATCTCTGTGCAGATGGAGTAGCTAGCATCAGAGCCTCTCACAGAGCCCCAAAACACATTCCTTTCCCCAGCATCTGTGCTGCCAGCTCTCTAGCATGCACACACTGTACAGAAATGCACTTCAAACATTTCAGAGGCTACTGCTACTACAAATAACTTCAATTATTACCTTTATTTCATCAAAGAAAAAGAGGAATCTGGATACTTAAGTGTTTCGATTCTATTAAACTGTTTGCCTGGATTTAATGACTTCCATCTTCAGAAGCCATCAGAAATACAAAGATAAGCACTGGAGTACGGGAAGAGGAGGCAATTCTCTTCTCCATTTCTCACGTGTGTACATCGCAGCAGAGGGAAGTAGAAATACAAAGAGCATCTCTTCTAGGGGAATTTCTTGAGTTTTCTAAAAATCTTAACCCCCCTCTTTTCTTGCTACATTTTCTTTCAGCTGTGCAGCATGAAAACCCTTCCATTTGGCTTCAAGAACGATTTACCGAAACAAAACCACGTTCCGCCTGCATTCTCTGACATGCCCAACAATCCAGACTCTCATTGGGAAGGCTCCTTTGCTTCCAAGTGGCACAGTGTCATTCTGTACTACACGATGCCACTCCAGACACAAACCACGCTCTCTGAACCAGCCTGGCACACACACAAGGCACGACAGTCATTTATTTGCTCCAAGCTTGTCTTTCATCACCATCCCTGACAGACACATCCTCCTTGGCAAAGATTAGCATTTTGCTAATGAAGTTAGCTCATGATCTTCTATTATAGCTGGTGCCTATTCTGCTGCTTAATCTCTTTTCATCTCCCAAGGTGGGCCAAACAGTCAATGCTATTAATAATAAAAAGTTTTATTACAGTAATAGCTAGAAATCTACAGCCCAGTACAAGCTACTACACATATGTGCAGGTAGGCACATGCATGGACAGCACTGAATAAACAACTGAAACACTCAAAATACATTACTTTATCTTCACTCACAAGTGACTATCACTTCCTTTTCCTATTACAGTGATGCTACTTAAAATGGCCTACTCTGCTGCTTATATATGCCCACCATGAGTTTGAACCAAAAACATCCCTAGTAATGCAAGAGGACTCCTGGAAACCCCTTCTAGCGCTGCAGTGAATGGTTGCCATCTTCCAGCAAAGCGAGACAGCAGACTCGGTCATGAAAGCAGCACTGATCTGATTGCACAAATGGAAGGAGTCCTCATCACGATGCAAGATGGCTCGAAACAATAGCATTTGCTAGAATGAACGGTGGACGTGGCAGCCACATCTCTCAGTGGGAGGGGCAGTTCAGAACATCAAGTGCGATGAGGTTTCAGGAGGTGAATCAGCTACTTCAGCTGAATGCACATTAACCCTCAGGAGTAGTAAAGAAGAAAACAACTGCCCTGATCTTTTTTTTTTTTTCAAACCAGACTCACTGTTATTAAAGGAAAAGCAGTAAAAAACTCCTCACTTCCTAGTGGTCTGAGAGCAACAATAACCCAATAATGCTTTTCTTATGGACAAAGTACCTCAAAAATACATATTTATAACGAACCATTACAGCACGCATCACAACTTTACAAGCATTCATCTAATTACTTCCACTGAAACACACACACACATCTCCCCACTCCCCCCGCCACACGCAGCCTCACCGAGCACCAAGCCTTCAGCAACCTTTCTCTGATGGACACATTTTTTTCAGGAAATGACACAGTGACATAGGTAAAAGGTGATTTAGATAGACTGCTGTGTCACAAATTGTCAGGATCTGATTTAAAGACCTTGCCTTTGTCAAGAAAGACAGTTGGGTGTCTGCTTTAAAGAAGTACTGGGAATATTTTCATCAAAGGTTTGAATTGAAAAACAGTGGGAGGTAAATATCTGAGATGTTGCCAAGAAAGACCGCTATATCCGTGCAATTACCATTAACAGGGGACAGCAGTGGTTCAATGAAGTAATTCAATCTGGTGTCCTACATTTTATCAGACAGCAATTCTGAGTTCTGACATAAAAGGCTGAGAACGAGAATTGGACTCTTTTCTGTGAAATTTAGCCTTAATTCTTGCAATCAGGAGATGTGTTCTCTACTTCAGGTACCACCCTACCATCCCTCCAAGTGACTCAAAAGAAGAATATAGTCGTATTCACCATAACACTAACCATTCACATAGGAACAGTTCATACCCTGGCTAAGTTTTAGAACGGAATGCATGCAGTAAGAGGTGAGAGCTTTCCCTACTTAAGCTACACCACCATTTCACTACTTCTAAGTTTAGCAGGAAGAAAAAAGAGCTACTGTCAAAAAGATGAAATTGTATGATGTACCCTCAATTGGTACATGTATTCTTCCAAAATATAAGAAAGAGAGGTAGAGAGTAATTTTTTTCCCCAGAAAATGGCAAAATGAGAAAACTAAGAAAGTTCACATCAAAATAGTATCATCGTATGGTTTCTCCTTCTCATTAATCCAGCCATACACACACATATAAGCCTATTTTCACAGAAGCTTTTGCACTGTCTTTCTCCAGAGTACCCTCTTTGGTTAGCCAAATGATCGTCCTGGTCATTTCCACGGTCGTTGACTTTGCACAGTATATACCATCAAACAAACAACAAACAGTAACATCAGCAGTTACTTTGCCTCAGAAAAGGTCCAGTGTTGCTTTTTCCTCTTGGGTTACAAAAAATTCCACCATGCAGTAATGAGCAAACCAGCACCATTCATGAAATGATACGGAATCTCCTCTAGAGACCCAACTCAACCTTTCCCAAATATTAAACTTACAACACATACATTGAATGCATTGAACATCTTCCTTAATGATAAGAAACTGAGACCCCATGGAAGATGGAGGCTTTGTATATGACAGCTTAACTGCTTGCAATCAAACTAATTTGCAGTACGATGACCTGAAATGAGTTTAAAAGCACCATAATGCATGTTTAGCAATCAGTGAGGCAATTCTTTATTATTCAAGTTCACAGTTACAATTTGCGTCACATTACGGGAAAGAGAAAAAGGAGGAATATGAAATAACAATTCTTTTGTTTCACACGAGCCAATGAGCAAAAAATATACTTACATGAGGCCAACGGCGAAAAGTAATAAAGATGAGCTGTGTGTAACAGGGGGCATTAGAGACCAAACCTAGACTGACAGCAAATCTTAGTCTTCCTTGCTCCTTATCTAAATCTTATCATCTCCAGAAGCAGAAATTATAAAATTAAAAATTTGCCTATGAAAGATCATGACATGACTTTTGTTAATTGATTTTTGTTGAAGATAGTCTAAAACGATTAAGTTCATCTGAAATACAATCAAAAACACGTACTGACTATGCCCCAAGGTTTTGGAACTGTAAATGAAGCTACTTGCCAACCATTTGTAACACTCCTCTCTCTTCTGCTGATGCCAGAAGTCAGAGACCCTTCTGGCAAATAACACAAATTAAAATATATACATTTTCTAACTTCCTTCTTTCGTTTTCCTAACGCACCTCCATTCATCACATTTATTATCCGTGGACCCCACTGAGGGAAGTGGAAGACTGTATAGAGAAGCAATAGGAAAAGTGGCTAACATGCTCCAAGCATTTGGTGAAGAAATAGAAGAGCACTAAATGTAACACCAGAAAAAAAGCCCCAGGAACCACACAACAGGGCAAAACTGAGACAAAGGTATGACACAGATAGACTGCTCAATTCTAACAACTACAGGAGGAATGGACTTGGGCAAGGAGGAAAGACAAGGCCGCCCACGAAGTACACTTTAGCTCAGCACTGCTCAATTGAAAGTGGTAACTCTTTGGGTCCAGTATCTCTTAATGTGTCTGGGGTCTGTCCTAAGGAAATTAATCACTGCACTATCCAGACAGGGGATGAGAATCAGTGAGAATTCTGCAATGAGTGAATAAACCTGAAAGTACAAAAATTCTGATCTCAGTTCTGCGTAGCTGAGTAAGGAACAACTGCTGAGCCTCTGCTTTCCCCTTTTGTTTACGATTTGGACAATATCATTTCACCCAACTCAAAGAAGAACTGTAAGGATTGATATTTTTAAATGCAAAACACTTTATTCAAAAGCCTTGAGCATGCATTAGGGCAGGTTTCTAAAGTTAATGAGAAAATACCACGCAGAAGGTCTGCAAAAATAACTAAGACCGCAATCTACGCTCATAACAGATCTGAGTTGAGACCTTTCTTGAGTGAATTCCAACCCAGGTAACGTATCCTTTTTGCCCAAACAATTCTCAAATACTGAGTTAATAACATGTTTTTCTCAGCCTTTAGAAAAATACACAGTTTTGTTCTCCAAAAACAGTTGTTATGCTCCAGCTACTCTCATCATGATTAGTAGGTTGCTAGAAATATACGTATGTCTCCTTTTACTGTTCTTTTTGCTTTGATGGTCATATCATTAGTAAACTCTTTAACGAGCCTCAGCCATTCCTAGGAACAGCATTACATTTTACAAATGCTAACATTAATAGACCTGGGGTAGACTTTATTACATGTAATGTTTTTATTTGGCAATGACAATGCCTCCCTTACAGCAGCTGTTACAACGCACTCTATTTTCAGTGGCTCCTGGAAAGATAAACCTAACATATTTCAGATAAAGAAACACCAGTGTTTTCTGGTCTCATTGTTCCACTGAGGTCTGCAAATACCAACAGGCAATGCTCAAATGCACAGATTTCTACTTGGCATTTTGATCACTTTCCTTGAATCTGAATTTACTATCTCAAGATTCATAACCTCTCTTTTCAGATTCCCTTCTCCAAAGAATAGGCACACAGAGATTTTAAAGAGAAGCTAAAATGGATTTCAGCATACCTTTTGCAATAATAGTTGGTAAAACTAATTACAGTGAGAAAATTGGAGATCATTCATTACTCTACTAAGCAAATTAGGATTTGTTAACAATGATTTATAGTGCCAAAAGCAGGATAACAAGGATTGCCTTTTCACTTGTATTCACAGAGGACGTGACAGCTTATTAAGTGTGGTGCATCCAAACAGTCTGCTGCTGTTGTGCTTTTGTAGACCTCACAGCATTTCAGACTTACAAACACTTAAGCAAAACACATTTGAATGTTTGCCTTCTAAAACTGAGCACTAAAAGGTAATGAGTAACTCAGCCTATCTACAAAAACAATTTTTTTTTTCTTTTTACCATCATTGAGCACATGAAGTGTGCAAAGTATTATCTCCCTCCCATTACAATAGATGTCTCAATTTTTCCAATCTATTTCATGTGAACCTTGTTCTTCTCCAGTGGAAGCCAATGGGTCTTACAGCAATCTCTTAATGTTGAGTCTTTCAGCACACTCCTACCTAAAAAGAGTCAACATCATCACAAATTTGACCTTCCAGAAACCAGAATATTGGCAGAGACTCTACTTAGGATTGCAGCCATTGCATAAGGACCAGGCCATGAAGGAAAATCTATTAGAGTTAAGGGTTATAACTGAGAATGAGTACCCAGAGTATGTTCGGGTACAACTGGTGTCACATCTCTTCTGTAGGTTACGTCTAGGTTGAAAACCAGTCCTCCTGCATGGTGAAATAGTTGGTCTTATCTAGGCCAACTACTGGTCCTCCATCACCTCTCTCCTAATACTGTTGGTGCTCCACTTGGGATGAGTTTTAGAGCTCTGAGTGGTGCAATGCAACATTACACAACCCAGCATCCCAGTGGCATGCTGCAACTACGCAAACATCTGCGGAACCAAACCCACTCAGGGCCAAACTGGATAGCACAACTGATTAGCTAGAGCCTTTGGGAGTATGCTCACAATTTATGTTTGTCTGAGTCACCAGCCCGTGTGCACATCACTGTTTTCTTTTTTCTTCCTTATTTTTAAGGTGGAACAAGATCATTATTTGGTAAAGAAATGTCACTGGTGCTTATTTCTCCCTTCCAGCCTCCCAAGCTTGTTTCTGTCATCAGCTTGCTACAAAATGCTAACAAATCCTGAAAATCCACACGCTGCTTTTTTTGATGGGGGAATCTGCTAAGACTAAAAAAAAAATAAAAATAAAAATAAAAATAAAAATAAAAATAAAAATCCACCACCACCAGCACCAACTAAAAATAAAGGAACTAAAAAATGAACCTAACAATCTTAGGTCGCTCCTAACAATCTCTGGAGCTGGACTCGTCATTAAGAAATAAAACATGAAGCTATTTCAATTTCTGTTTCTGTTCCGTTTTGTGTTGCAAACCAATAAAGCAACTGTATCTTTTAATGTGAGATTGGCTGGAAGGGAGACACAGAAAGCAAGCTAGCAAAAACCATTCTCTGTAGTCAGGTAAGAGAAAAAGCTTTTAGTTATTACACAAACTCCTATCATATTCTAAAAACATCTCCCTCAGCCTTTTAAAATGATAGACAGCTGAACAATGTTAATAATTCAAATAACACAAATTCAAGTAACTTTTTTAAAGCTAGAAAGTTTTTTTTTCCTAAAATTCTAGCTACTTGCTAATTATCTTATGAGACTTCTCAGTGAGATGTAGCCTGCCTTATCATCTATCTTTGAGCAGAGACAATGATGATTTGCAATGCAAAAAAAAATCAGACAAGTGGGAGATTTTTCAGGAAGTGTTTAGTTATGATTTCTTAGAGTGCACCTATATTTCCAGCACGTCCAAATATTATTTCTTGTGGAAGAAGCAGAAGATAGGTTGCTGCTAGCTGAAGAAAACATGCATGTAGATACACTTACCACTCCTCAACAACTTTGCATCATTAGCACTCATTCAGAGGTTACTCACACATGTCCCACTCTGCTGAAAGCACCTAATTAGAAAGCCTATTTAATCAATGGCAGTTCCAATCATGCCAGTTAGGTATGAGTTAGGCTGAATCATTTAATGGAGATTCCCAACCCTGACTATTGACTTCATAGTGAATACAGGTTGTCAAAGCAGACAGTGTGAATGCCCTGCCTTTCCCAGAGCATGCAATTTTTTCTTTATGTTTTGCTTTTCAAGAAGCACTAACACAGAGGTAACAAGAGCATAAGAACCAGTCTCCATCTTTCCCATTCAAAAATTTACCTAATCACAGCATAACACTAGGTAAGATTTTAGCTTTATCACTGCCGCGAGAAGTGCAGCACGAATTACTAGATGGAACCATCATACAGATATCAGAAAAATAATTTCATATCACTGGGAAGTGTTGGGTATATAAACATTTTCTCAAACACTCAGGAGACTCTCTGTAGAATAAAAAGGACCCATAAGCAATTTCTTCTTTGCTGTAACACTCACAGCATACACACACATTGTGGACACGAGTCTCTATCAAAACCAAATGCCTAACGTAAGCATAGGCTCCAAGCCTCACAAGCGTTACTTCCATTCTGTACATGTTAGATAACATGGTCTACCTACACCAACCCTTCACTCTTACCAAAAACTGGGGGAGAAAACCTCGTCTCCTTGAGTGAACAACTGTCCCCTTTCTGCCCTCATTACACAAAGAACAATGTAGATGTAGTTGGTTGCTCACCAATTACGTATCTCTCGCTGCAATTACACTAAGGTAAATCCTGCTTTCATGAATGAATCAGAGCAAAATTGGCAACTTAAGTATTAGGTATCAAGTATTCCCCAAGATGCATTAAAAAAAACCCCAAAAAACAGAAAATAATGAACTATTCCACATACAAAAGTTTCCATGTAAATGCACTGCTGTTCTAATAATGCTGCAAAACAACAGGACTAAGTTGACACAAAGGATACTTACTACTTACTCCAAAATCAACAAGCAGCTAATAGAGAATTACAAACCTTGGTTCATTCAAGCTTAAAAAGAAACACACAACTGACAGAAAGGACAGCGATACTTCATTAAAGGAGGACGTATTTACCATCAATATGGGCGATAGGTTTCACCATCTCAGTCTGCTATCCTAAGCACTCATTACAGAGCAGGTGATTTTCTCCACAAAGGCATGTATTGGTGGAGGTGTACTACTAACAAGAAACCAATTCTACTGGAGAAGAGATGGGAGACTGAGGAGGATAAAACCAATAACGAACCCTGATGATTAAAGTACAGATCTAGACAGAAGGAACACTATTCTGTTAAAACTTGGACAAAACAGCAGATACTGCCACTATCCATACCTCAGTGCTCATTCATTTCAGAGTAAAACCTGCTTCCACCTGTGATCCAGCTCGCTGGAGAAGATGCTTTCAGACAGAGTCGATCATCAGTCCATTGCAACTTACCTGGCTGCCTGTGTTCCCTGTGGTGCCTATGGAATGCGAGATTCCGTGCTCCAAAGTACAACGTGTATTGATCAATAACTTCCACGGGGAAAAGCTTTATTATTATCTATTAAACTAAAAACAATTGCTGCTCTACTTGACACCGATGGCCCAAGTTTTGATGTTCCGGATTAACACTAAACAGAAAAACTAACAGTCTTCTCTAGTTAAAAGCTCTGAGAAGTCAATCCAAATATTCTTTCCGCACTTTGATAATACAGTAATTACATTTATCAGAAACACATGCTCACTGGATCATTCTGGAGCATTTTTCTCATTGTCTGGTACCACAAAACACATCTGGGTTTTATTTGTCCCATGTAAGTTAATAAGAGTATGGACCTTTTTTTTTTTTTAAACAATAAGCAGGATAATCCTAGAAACAACTTTCTCAAAACAAGAAGAGGAGGAAACAACTCCTCAAGTTTCATCCAAAACTGGTTAACTGGAAAAACAGCTTTCTATGGGACTTTTTTCAATACTAGACTATCGGTGAAGAAGGAAAAAGAAAGTTACAGGAATCATATTACAGTGACTCAATGTAAGAAATTATATCATGTTAATGGCACCCAATAAGGGATGCCTCCCCGACCTGCTCAGAGCTGAATTGGTATGATTTAAAGTGCCAACACACTGGCACAAGAAGATGCTAAGCTTCTTCTTGTTACTCAGCTCCCAACTTGGTAGAATTGGAAGCTTTCAAGCTTTTTGCTGGAGCATAGGGGATGCTGACACCTTCCAGATTTTCACTTTACTGGACCAACCCACAGACAGTATGGTGCAAGGAACAGCAGATGGCTTTTCTTCTGTTACCTCTGCTTCCTAAATACGAAGCTGAACATTGTTCTTAAACCATGCATATTCAGCTCCCGCTATAAGGAGAAAAAGGTTTATTTATATATGTTAAAGCCTTTCATCTCACATTATATTTGTCCCATTCCAGAGCATCTCTGTGTATGTTCATATGATTTGAATTTCAAGCGCCCAGACAAAGGAAAGTAATTTAGTCTTAAGTGAGGAGTTTTAGTTTTAATCTTAATGCAAGATACATGTTGAGATGCTTGATATCCTTCTTGCTATCATATCCTCCCTCTTAAAAATGCATGACACAGAACAGGGAAAGTGCTGAAAAAAGGAAACTGTTTTTTCCTGTTTTACATTTTACCTTACCGTTCACGGATTAAGGCTTTAGCCTAATTAGAGGAACTACCACAAACCTTTTCCAGCTGATAACACTCTCTTCAGACCTTGCCACTGGCAGAAGACGGAACACTTAGTCTGTGCTGAAGTCCAGTGCAACCCCAGCAGGACATGGCATTTCTCCATGTATTAAGCAATATCCGTGCTTGCATTTTACACTTTACACGTGAGGCCACGCATTACCCAGTTTAACCCCATATCTTTCTTATAGGATCACAGATCTCTGTGAAAAAAAGGTTAAACTTCACCGTGTACTAATGGGAGGCAATTACACTCTGGGAATCTAAAAAGTGAGCAACAAAGTTATTTTTCATCATGTAATTGAATACTACACAGTTTTCTTTTCCCATAGTCTGATGAAAAGATAGAAGCCGTCTTTGATTACACTTTTAACAATACAGAACAATGCTATGGAAGAAGTCTCACTGCATGGTACCCACCTGTTTTTGGACATGCATAATGTCCTATTTCTCCTACAGATGTAACACAGAGTCAGAAAGGATATGCATGGAGAATGTAGTGTAAGTTACAGGTTAGAGAGGATACAAATCTTAGAGGAGAACAAACAGTGCACTAAATTGACTGCAAAACATTTCTTACTCTCAAACATATCTGCATGATAAATTTGGGAATAAGCACACGAAGAATTGTAAGTACAGACTGTTAAATCAATAAAGGGAGATATAAATAAATATTTATATATATATAAAAAAGACACACTGATCAATTATCAATCCAGTCGGGGTCCAATCCTCTTCTCATGATGTCAAATGTAAATCTAGCATAAATACAACTACAGGTGTGCTTTCCTAGGTCATCTGTGACATAGAGGGCTTTTACCCAACAGGTAGAAAACACTGTTGTGTTCTCTGGACTGTGGTACACAGGGGATGAGACAAAACTGCCATAATGGGCTCTTCAAAGTCTATGAATCATTGAGAACTGGTACAGGGGGAAATCAATTCAGCCATCTCAGATTAGAGAGCTGATATGACCACGGTTCGTTTTATTTGCTATAATTGTGTAAATTAAATATTTTGGGGATTTATGTAGTAACTAACGACATCTAATTAGCTCAGGAAAACATTGATCTCCACGTCTGCTATATTACTTATTATGTATTAGTGGAGGAAGAAATAGAAAAAGTTAACCTAGTGGGCAGACGGAGATTGGTTATTTACGCTCGTTTCCATACAGCGAGGCACTTTCATTTCAGGAGTAATGCTATGCTGTTCAGAGACATGTGTTAAAGTTGAGATACACTTACAAAGTAGCCTGTTCCCAAGCTGGAAGGAGCTGAGCTCTGCAATAAAACACAAAGACAAAGTGGAAAGTCAGTGATGGTTTTTAACACGTTCCAATCCACATAGCTCATTACCAGCCCTTTCCAAGCTTTTCATCACTACATCACAGCACCAATGTGCTGCCCCTTGTCATCTGCTACTGAAACAAACACGGTGTTGCTTAATTTTTCCCTTTACATCTCTCAACAACTCCGAGACGGTAACGTGCTATTTACTGAATTCCAAGCTTCTGCGGTGGACGTAATTGCCAATTTATTTGACAGGCAGCTGGGTAATGAATTAATGATGGCATTTCGCCCTGCACTGAGACTAAACAGACACTCATCAACCAGCCTCCCTGACATGCTGACATTCAATGCCCTGGACTCCAGCTACTCAGCTTTGTGGCCACAAAGGGGCAGGCGGGAGGGGGAAAAGAAAAAAAAAAATGTAGGCTGACTTCAAAACAAAAAGCCCGGTGGGTTTAGATGACTTTTCCAGTATATGACCTGTTTGCCAATTTATTCCCGAAAGGCCCTGGTTAGTACACACATAGTGCTTCTCTAAAATGAGACGTTTTGTAAACATAATTAGTAGTCTGAAATGTAAAAGAACGCGTGGGCACAGAGAAGCCGCTTCAGTCCATGTAGCATTTCCTGGAGAACACAGTCGCTACGATTTCCCACTTGGATGTCCACGCTGTTTAACAAACCAAGGATTTAAAAAGAGAAGAACGAAAAACAACAAAACTCTACAGTGTGAAACTGATTTCAAAACTCAAAACCGTGAGAATAATTAAAACCAATATTACTAAATTGGAAAATAATCAAAAGGTTAAATGCTTAAAAAAAAAAAAACAAAACGCATCATGAAATTCATTTTAAGTGGGACGCGATCACAACCTCTACGTTCACAGGAATTAAGGAGATAAAGGGTTTTGTTTCATTAGTTTTTCATCTCAGCAATGGGGATTACACAGCAGGTTCTCTTAGAGCCATGGTGAGAGACCCAAACATCTCCGGCCTAATCCAGGTCACTGCTGTTGTATTACAGGCCGATCCGTTCCAACGCTCCGACCCCATCCCCTGAAACGCTCTAAGCCAGGCTGGTCAATGGACAAGGAAGCAAAAGGCAGAGGGTAATTCTGGGGCGAGCAGTGGGAAGCCCAGATGACCAACCTTCAGCTCCTGCAGCTCAGTTTGCGTTGCAGCACCATGGTACAAAAGCTCTTCCAGCACTGCCAGAGCTCTGCCCTAACCAGGACCCAACCAGCCCCAGCCAACCGCTGGAAAGAGGCAGAATTTGCATCCCTGCCACCCCCACTGCAGGGAACCCTAACAGCAAACTCCCTCTACTTCTGATCTCCAAGTGAAGTGCTGACACAAAATGAAGCAAACCCCCACTCCCAAGGGGCTGACTCGGTCTTTTTGCTGAACCCTGTGCAGCAGAAATAGTGCCAAGAAATTTTAAATTAACGGCCATACTCATTGCAAATAATCAGAATATTACCATGTGTGCACCAAAGCACTACTAAAACGAGAGGTTTAGAGAGGTTATGTACGTCCAGGGAAAGGCTTTTTGGTTTAAGCCATTAAAAATTAAAGACTTAGCAAGAGGAAATCATCCTGGCAATCTTAGGGGTACCAACATCGCAGTATCAACAGACTCTGCTATGGAAGTTTGGAATTCCCAGCGGAGGGCTGGGAACACGCAGCCATGAGCAGTCAGGTAAGCACACAGCACGGATCCTCACACGGCTGCCAAGTCCCCTCCAGGGGCCACATCTTGGGGTTCATGAGCCACTGCCGCCCGCAGCTCTGCAACACCAGGTTGGAAAGGCTGCATGGATTCCGAACAAGTCCCACCCTTTCACTCACAACTTATAAAACTTACTTCAAAGGCCGAACGCTCCCAAGTTTGCATTCTGCATCTGTGTGCAATTTTTGTCTGCTTTTTATTCCAAGCTTTGGAAGGATCAAATATCAAAACACAACACACGAAACAAAGGAAAGAGGAATAAGCAAACAAAATGCTTCCCGCTGAATATTTCCATTCCTTCAAAAGCAACGCTGCAATGGCTATGAGAGGACAGCTGAAACATAGCAGTCAAATGACTTTTGCTGAAAAGAAATAATTTTGTGCAATTTCAGGGAATTTGACTTTGCTTGATGGAAACACAGCCCTTCACAAATTGCATGCTGCATATGGATAGTACAGTCTGCATACTCTGTTCGGTTTAAGTAGCTACAAAAGACTGCATTGCACATGCATGAATGACTACGTTAGCTGCGTTGTGAACTGTGTGCTGACAGAGCGTACAGGCTGAAGCAAGGGCTATGCAAGAAGGCAGCTTCTCACCTGGTTTTTTGACAACTCCCAATAGCGAAAGGATCCTACTACCCAGTGCCCAGCCTTGGTACCAACTGATGAATGTGATACTGTGTATGCAGCATCTTTACAAGACCATGCTGAGTCGTGATCCTGCACTGGATGGTTCTACATCTCTTATATAAAGTGCGCCTATAATAGAGGGAATGGTTTCACTTTCCCCCTTTGCAAAATCCGACATTAGGTACACTGTTTGATATTCACACAACCACCAGCAGAAGCCTGCACCAGGTGCCCATCAGCAAAACGCAAGCCACTTGCTTAAAATTAACACCATTTCAGTTTTGTTATTTTCCTTCAGCTCTTTTCTAATTATTTATTTCTTCTTTTTTTCACGAGAAGAACTTTTGGCCCAGGAGCAAAAATGTAGTAACCCTCTCGTAAGCATTACTTTACTGTGTACCAATGAAAATTACATCCTTGAGGTCTTGGAAGGCACAGTTATACCCATTTTGCATATAGATTGTGCATTACTTGGGGAGCTGGGTGGGGAGGAAGGCTGTGTTGTATATATTTGTTCTGGCTATTGTTTATGCAGGTCTGACTGAATGAAGGAACAGTGGGTATCATTTCAATTTCTGATGTCAACATCAAATTACTTATTTAATTTCATGCCTGGCGAAGCATTGTATAGCTACACGCAGAATCATTTCACTTCATTTGTTATGCTGTGTTTTCTTGGCGATTGGCTTGCCTTCCAACTGACAGCTTTAATTACGACATGAATTTGATTGCACTGCCGAGGAATTAACATAATGCAACAAAGCATTTAAGCACCCAACCTTAGACACACAAACACACACATACACACCCTCACACACACACACAAAGCAGCAGCCACTGCAGCTGATCAGCTCCTGGCACACACACACACAGCTTTGCTGGTGTTATTCCACTTCAGATACAGCCAAGCTTACTGGGGATATTCTGGAGGAGGAGGAGTGCTAAGGATTTCGGAGCACATAACCCAAAGACTGTTTCTCAATTTGTCTTTCTTTGGGCTTCAGACAAAGGTGGGAGGAATGGGAGGCAGAGAATTGCACATCTCGTATTGAGGCAGAAGCCACAAGCCACCCAAAGCACTGCACTGCTGGGTGCTGGGACCTTCCCTGTCTGCAGACAGCAGCAGAGCCGTGGGCAGGGCACGCTGGGACTGACTCCTGACTCAACACCTCCCTGGAACTTGTTCTCAGGAGTTCAGTACACAGTGCAGTAGGTGCATGCAGCTACACAACAGCAGGGAAATAGGAGCTCTCCTGAAGGAGTGTGTGAGCTTTGCTGTGACCCTTCGTGCTGACGAGAGATGGTGTCATCGTGAAAAAACAAAGCATCCCTGTCCCACTTCCTATTCAGAACTGGAACAATATTCCAGACAGAGAGATGCCAGCGCTGCTGCTGAGTTATTTCTCCCAGCGTGTGGCTCCTTGTTCAGCACACAGAGGCCAGGCACTTCAAGCTGTTGCTGTGCAGGGGAAGACATACACTGCCCATCTTTTTTAGGGCCCTTCTTTTTCAGTGCCCATCTTTTCCTGACCATCCTCTCACATCAGCAGCCTGCCACCAGCAGGGCTGAGGGTGCCCGAAACAGCTTGTCCACCTTCTCCTCCCAGAGCAGACTCACACTGCCACTGCATCCCAAAATGAGGAACAAGGTCCATTTTGCAGCCACCGGGTTTTTAACAGGACTGGCAATGAGCTGACAGGCGTGCAAGAGCTTCAGATCTGCGCCAGGTCAGGAAACTGAGAGACGTGAGCCATAGAAATGAGTTTTTGGGTTTGATTTTGATTAGGGTGATGGTGGGATGAACTCCTAAATACTCTGTGCATTTACCATCCAGGTCTGATGCAGTTCTCACGTGTCCCTCCAGTAGTCTCTTAGCTGCTTGTAAAACATGGCTAAAAGGAACCTTGTGCACTCCAAAGCAGGAAGATTCAATTAAAAACAAATACATACAGAAACAGAAGGAAAACAAGTTGACTGAGCTCCAAGCTGTGGGAAGGCACTGCCATCTTGTCTCCAAGCAAGATCTCAACAAAATGAATTCTACTACGGGCAAGATTTTGATGAGATTAAATTGACTGCAGAACCCTATATATAAAGGAGGAGCAGCTCTCCAATTTCTCTTTCAGGCCCCTGGAGCTACCTCTCCCCATAAAGGAAAAAACAAGTTGTCATTCCAAAAAATACTGTACAGGGGAGAAAGGGGTTTATGAAATGGAATTCAGAGGGGTAGACATATTAGGGGACTGGCAAATGCTTGCAAAGGAGCACTTGAGCAGTCGTTATCCCTAATCTAGCAGAGGTCAGGTTGCCTACTAATTACATCCTCTCACAGAGGTGTGTGTGTATGTGCGCCTGCGCACATGAGTGCGGGATGAAGAGAAAGGAGCTGATGGGAATCAGTCGCACTGCATTGTATCTGACAAGAACATAGGGTATTCCTCTTCCTGCTGTCTGATGCTATTTCAAGCCTCATTATGGGAAAAGCCTCCTGTTTAACCTGGTCTTTTCACTGAATTATCTTCCTTTCATTTTTGACCACTTCTCTTGAAAACGCTGCAAATTACCTGCTTGGATCTCATTAGCCTGGAAAAGAGTCATCCCTTGTAAACACACTTTGCATCAATCTGTGTTATCCAAGGACTATAGGTACATTTACAATATGCAAAGTTGAAAGATATCTGACAGGAGAGGGAACGAAGCCACTGACATGTCAGTTTGCAACTGGATATTCATTATACTGTCTCCCTCATTCTGCATCTGTCACTAAGCTATCACTTAGGCTCCACATTAAAGCTCATGAAGCTAACATTTCTGTTTCAACAGCTTACTTAAAACTAGGGATTTGAAAATTGATCATCCACCTAGAGTATATGCACTTCATTCATTATACATATTTTCATGCAGTAGCCATGGTTAATCTTACAATGCTGTGGGGCAGTATCAGTGGAGGTTCATCGTATTTCAAGTCAAATTTGCTTTCTGACCTCAGGGCTAATTTGTCTGGAGTATTACTTTTTTTTCCTTCAATTTTATGTGGAATACACACTTTCTGTGTATCGGTTCTGAACATTTTTGAAATCAGGATCTTCGGAGATAGCTCAGTCTTCTGTCTGTAGTTTTTATTCTGCAAAACCATTTGTTGTAACCATGAGACAACGTGTTTCTTCAAAAGAAACATTTAAAATAACCCTATTAAGCTATTGATGCTTCTTGGCACAGATGAGCTCAATTCGAGGTGAGTTCTCCCACAACTGGAAATCAAGTACGATAAAGTGTTGCATGGCTCCACTGCCTGTATTGCAATCAGTTATCAAAGCATAAAGGAACTTACTTATTAAGCAAAACATAAATTATGCATAACCTGACTTTAAAATATACATTTTCACATATATTTGAATAATGTTTCTTTTCAGCAACCTGTGAATCCCTGTGTCCTCTCCTGGGTGCAGCGCTAAGGAAGTTATGTTTGTTCTCCACTTCCTTTTAACTTGCCGCAGTGCCAAGACAAACACAAAGTATTGGAAAAGCACAAGGGGGGAAAAAAGAGTGATTAGAGGACAGGGAACCAGGACTCTGTGCTCACGGCCAGGCCTGGCGCTGCACTGCTGAGAGCTGCTGGGAAGCTCTGGGAAAGCCTCAGAGCTCTCCGTGCAGCACACTGCAAGGGAGCAACAAGGGGAAATCAAAGCCAGGTTTGTATGGAGCGGTGATGTTTTTGCTAGAAGGTGCTCTGTAGTTGTGAAGTTCATCTCAGCGGCTTCTATGCTGCCACAGGGCTCAGAGCAAGCTGGCAGAATTGACAGGCTGACAGTCAGCTGCCATCCACTGCTACCTGTACTGAGCATTCACTCACTGTCTCCTCCATTTTCCTTCTCCTCTTCCAAAGACACCTTATAGCACTGAAGCTACCCTCACCTGGCAGCTACAGAGGCAGGATCTGAAGTGTCTAACTCAATGCACTCAATGCATAAAGGATGGCTACAGCAGAAATAATGGGCCCCTAAAATAATGTGACAAAGGGATGAGGAAAGAGAGTGCAACAGAGTTTAGACCTTCACAGAAAAAACCAGGTGGCTGTTCCAGCAATATGCACAACTCAGCAAAAATGGCTAGCTGTATGCCTTCAGGCTTAAATTCACACAACAAAATGTATCCTTTACAAAGGTATTGCTTTTAATGTGTGCTCAATTCCGTTTTATTGGATTGGCCCATAGAGGAGACCATCTGGTATCTGTCATCCAAATCTACATGGACATGCTATCAATAAAATCCCCATTTCCAAAATGTGGGTTAGTTAAAAGTAGGGCCAGATTGCTGGCTGATATAAATTAGTCTGACTGATGTAGCTGTGTTGTTACCAGCAAAGGATCTGACCTACAAAATCCCCACTTCAGATACTCTTTCGGGACAGAGGCTGTCTTTATATTCTCTGTTGCAAAGCATGTAGCACAGAGGACACAAAGCCATGAATAAAACACTCAAGGATTGCGATGGTACACATAATAAATAATAATCTAATTGCAGTAACAAAAGATTTCTGTATTTATTCATATGTCAGAATAAGTCATGCGTGTCATTCGGTGAATGGGCAGCATGCTTCACTGGAGAAAAACATTCTCTGTAGAGCTGCCATCTTTAGGCAGAGCAATAAAGGCAGAGCTTATGCTATTGTTGGCCGTGTTATATCAGTTCATCAGATATAAGTTATCCGAGAATCTCTAGACTTACTTTCCATAAAGACAGTATTTACCCCCGAAGAAATGCATTCTTTCCCTTCCCCAGCTTGGGGTGAAAAGAGGCCATCTCACTTCTCAACTATGCGGGGCATTTTAACTTCATTAAATGGCCTTCAATTATTTTTAAACGAATGAGCGTTTCCACACAGTCAGACACTGTACCCAGCTTTATGAATTTTACTGAACTGGGGCAGGTGACAAAAGTTATATCTTCCCCTTTCGCTCCAGAAAACGGAGGGGATTTGAGCAACAAACCATCCCAGAGACGAAATCCTGCTACAACTCAGGGCCCTCTGAAGCTACACCAGGATCAAGCAGAACAGCGTTTGGCTGTAGGAGCTTTACTTACATCACTGAGCCTTTCCCGAGAGCTACTTCGATGGAAACCTTTCGATTCCCCGCTGGCGCTTTCACTGTCACTGTCTCGGCAGCTGTTCTGACCTGGCTTGAGCTGCAAAAAAGATAGAAAAGGGAGAGCAAGAGTTTAGCCTGGCTCAGGTGAGTCCCCTGCTGCTGCCATAGGCACAGCGGCTCTCGGTGCACGACAGCTCCCATCCAGGTTGAGACAGGCAACCTGCATGTCCCAAGGAGACCACAGAGTAAAACCATCACTGTGGGACTTTCTAGTCGTCTTAAGTTATTTATGCCGTAGAAAATGTTTTGTAAAGTTACCATCACAACAAAGAGCATCTGGGATCAATCCCTCCCTCGTTACAGCATCAAAGTATTGAGGATCTTGGATCAATGGAAATCTCCCAAGGGGAGGAAACAGCCTTTGCTGCACTCATCCCTAACAACATTGCCTGGTACCATAAAAACTTCTTGGCTGACCTCTGTGTTCATAAAACATGATCTATTTATCAGGTATTGGATTGTTCTTGCTTTCCAAACCCTTTTTAACAAACATTACTGGCATGGCAATACATTAAAAAAAACACAAAAAAAATAACAAGCCGTATATTCAAGACAATTGAGAACACACCTGCGTATCATGCAGGCCATCATATTAAAATGGCACTGTACTGAAATGAGCATCTCCCCCACATATACATTATACACAAGCCCAGAAGCGCATACGCATACATACTGCAGGAGGATGATACGTGAACTACATCTGCTGCAGTGCTGGAACTGTAAACCTTTCTTCTAATGTATCTTTCCTTACATTTTGCTTGTTCTTATTAAAAGCTAGCTTTAGCCTTTTGCATGCCTTGTTTGAACTGACTCTGAAAAAATTGTTTATTTCAGAGGTTGATGTTGACAAAAAGTCAATTTCGAAAATTTAGGTTTAAAATCACAAACGAGCACTGCTGGCAGCTGAGGCAGATGCGGAGAAAATACACGGTGATGTTCATAAAATATGATTCATAAAATAAATACTACTCCATTTCACATTATTTTCTGTTCAGACTGTACATAATTACAAGAACCACACCTCATCTCCATTTCACAACTGGTGACCAAAAGTTCCTAATCCATGAACTCTCTCCACCACCTTTCCCCACTTTTCTCTCTTCTCATTTTATTCTGGTTCACCCAAAAAGACGTTGCACAAGCACACACAAAAACACACGTTCTCGTTTAGAGGCACAAGACACACACTTCTGTCCTGTATCCCAGCCACACACACGGCTCCTCTCTCCCAGGTTCACCACAGGAATACACTCAGGAATATCCTCCCCCCAGTGGTTACCATCACTTTCTCCTAACCACTGCAGCCAGCTGGGCAACAGCAAATTGCACGTGCAGTTTGGTATGTGCAAAATGGCACTGCTTAACCTTCACCTCTTAGTCCTGTTTGGTAAGAAAGAAAGAAACAAACAACACATGTTCAATGCTGAAAGCATGACTGCTTGATGCTCTCTTACATTACTCCTTCCAAGATGCTGCATTGCTTAAGCTAACATCTGCATGGCCTATAAGAGCTGCAAATCTTTCCTGGGGCTCTCGTGTCTTGGTTGCATGTTGCCACAGAAAACAACTCTTTGGGTGTCCTCTGTGAGTTTCCATTCCTGGTCTTGTGGCATCTCCTCAGCCATAGCTGTGATGACAGCAGAGCAGGATGGTATTTCTTGACATTATCCAATCAATAGCTAATTCAGTTATGTGAAAGATAAGCCAGTGGGCGTTTAAGAGCTGCAAAGTTCAGAGTGGAGCAGCAAAGTCACAACCAACACCCAGAACAGTGATGAAGCTGCAGGAAACTCAGCAAACTCACCCCAACCACGCACCTCCTCCTTCTGCAGTGAGAAGGTCAAACGTCTGGCAAACATTTAAACTGGGTAAAAAAAAAAAAAAAAAAAGCAGTTTTGGCATTCTCTCTCAGCCAAAAGAAAGGAAGGACAAAGTACACAGAACTAAGAGCCCAGACAAACAATTGAGTTGTAATGCATGAGCACAACTGCAAAAAAAAAAATTAAAAAAAAAAAAAAAACACAACAAAACGCACAGGTGTACTCTCAGCTCAAAGAAAACAGAAGAACCAGAGCTATTTGTCAAACACAATTTAATAAATAAAACATTCCACAGCTCAGCCAAAAAAACCTCAAGTAAAAATATTTTTATTTCAAATGGAATGGTTTATCAGACAGATCTAATAGATTTAGGTAATATTTTTGGAGGTGGAGGAGAGAATAACAAATTCAAGAAGTCTAATGCTCCATATGTAACTCCCAGATTTTATCTGGGACCTCTATATGCTGTAATTATATGGTCCCAGGTTTAAAATTTAACCACCCAAAGGAAAATGGATCAAGTTTCCCTGACTCAGTCTCTTGTCAACAGCTGCTCGATGATGGAAAAACTGCTACTGTAAGGAGGAAGAGAAGAGGGGAGGAAGAGAAGATACCCAGCAGGTGTCATTCTTCTTGAAACAGCTTACAAGGATTAAGAGAATACAACCAAGACATCCAAGTCTGAAACACTGTAGGAACAAAGTGAACTGTACAGACCAGACAGAAAACTCAGAAGTAAGTCCAAGTTCAAATTTATAAGCTTTTCATATTTTCCCTTCTTTTTTTTTTTTTTTTTGAGTTGTTCCATATGCCAAACTGTTGAGGGTTTACATTTAATTCCAAAATCCATCTATCTGTGGTAAATTAAAAAAAAATAATAACGCATGGAAATGTACCCATTGTCTTCTTTTAAGAACTTCGTTACACACAAACGTGCATGAGGACACTTAGTGTGGACAGGCAGCGGTCCGTGTCAGCCTGCTCATACAGATTCTACTGCTTGAAGTGATGCTGAAGTATCAGCAATGCTAAGAAAAGACCTGCAAGATCTGGACTTTGAGTCAGGCTGCAGGTGCCTGGTACACTGCTCTAGCACACATGGGATCCCTAAAAAGCATTCCCCAGAAAAAATAAAATCTGCATGGAAGACATCTCAAGTGCTAGATTCACAACTCTTGCTCCTGTACCATTGCTGTCAGGGTGACCAATGAAAAAGCAAAGCCAGTATGAAACTCCCATGGTACCTACACAGCATCTGACTGAGTAGCTTTTTCAGCTACTTCTCACTTGCACTGAGCCAGGAGCAAAGAAGGGACGGCAAAAAGAAAACAGAAAACTGATTTGCACGATTTACATCAAACTGGCAGGAGTGACTGCGTAGCTCCAAATGGTCCTGACTAGAGGAAGTATATACAATTACATCTCCAAGTTTCTTTTGGTTTCAGAAAATTAAAAGGGGACAGTCACAAGATATCTCTATTGTAATTTTGTCTATATATGCTTATTTATTTATGTGGGCACGTATTTATTCCTGAACAACTGAAGAGTCTTTGAGCTACTAAGAAAAGAAGCTGCTGAAGTAGCCACCCTCGTCAGCAGCCACCCTCATGAGGAAGAGCACTGAGGCCCTGGAGCATGTCCAGAGAAGGGCAACAGAACTGCAAGGGCTCCGGAGCACATGTCTGATGAGGAGCAGCTGAGGGAACTGGGATGGGTCAGTCTGGAGCAGAGGAGGCTCAGGGGAGACCTCTCTACAACTGCCTGAAAAGAGGTGGTGGTGAGTGGGGGCTGGCCTCTGCTCCGAGGTAACAGTGATAGGAAAAGGGGTGAAGGTGTTAAGTTGCACCAGGGAGGGTCAGGTTGGAGATCAGGAAACATTTCTTCTCAGAAAGAGCAGTGATGCACTGGCACAGGCTGCCCAGGGAGGTGGTGGGGTCACCAACCCTGGAGGTGTTAAAAAAAAACAGTAGATGTGGCACTTCAGGCCATGGTTAGTGGGCACAGTGGGGATGGGTTGGCGGTTGGACTTGATGATCCTAGCGGTCTTTCCCAGTTATAATGATTCTATGATTCTAAGTCAAGCCTCTTTTGCTTGTGATGGTCATTGGCCAGCGATCTCCTGTCTTTACCCCAACCCGCAAGATCTTCCATCTTCTCCCCCTGCCCTTCATGGTTGCTCACCTGGCATGGATGAGTTCTTTGGTGAAGAGCATTCAGCTGCTCACACAATAGTGCAAACCACCATAGACACAGCACTGTGCTACCCTGCAGGGCAACTACACCACAGGCTGTTGAGACAGCAGTGCCATAGTGCTGTAGTTACTACAGTAGTTGTATATTTCTCAGAAATGAGGAAGGGATATGGGATGTAAGCCATAAAACAGTTAAGGATAACCCGTAACAACACAGCTCTCTGCTGCCTTTTGCCTCAGAAAAGAAAAGAATGAAGGACAGTGATAGTCAATCACGTTAAGAGGCATAAGGGAGGATAAAATGGCAGCTGAGCCCCCAAACTACAGGGAGCATCATCCTCTTGGGACTGCAGTTTGCTTTGCTGGATCCCTAAGCCACTTTAGATAATTCCATAGTAGCGGTGCCTGGTTAGCACATAACAAAAAGCAAAATAAATAAACCTACTGAGAATTTAGCAAAAGCCTTTTTCACAGAGCTTATATATCGTGTCAAAAACACCCTAATGTGGCTGTTCTCAGCTTTTTTTTTCTTTATAATATATTTTAATTTAAAACCCCATACCATTTGGCAGCAGTAAATCCGAGCTATGGTATAGTTTTGAGGCGCCTGAGCTTCCACACCATATGGAATTAAAGGATTATTTCACTACATTATACTTTAAAGTTATGAATACTAACGCTTCTCCATATTATAGCGCTGCCAGCAAGCTAAGCCTTTACCAGAGCCCTAGAGGAAGAGGACACCTGCTCTCCAAGGGATGGCATAACCCTACTGCAGGGAAGGGAATTAGGCTTTCAGTTCTGCCTGTCATTCTTTATTTATACGGCTTTTGCAAGGGCAAGATAGTCCAAAACTTGTCTGATCCAGCTCCTACCTGGAAGAATTTATTCTTGAGCTCAGATCAGCTGGCAAACAGACTCATAACTCCTCCATTAGCAATGTTTCCTGACTCCACAAGTCTCAACAGGTACAGCCTCATCCCAAAGCCGCAGCAGAAGTTTGTCCTACCCAATACAAGGACATTTCTATCTGCTCCTCCATACACAGAGCTCGCCTGTACTCGCTCTCTGGGCTTTCCCTAGCAGCCTAGACTCATGCCAGGCTCTGAAAATGTGAATTTTTGTTCCTACTGGAAATCACTGATTTTTCCCAAAATGCAGTACACATGGATTTAGGCAGAAGCACCGGCACATAAAGCAGTTGCCCACAGCTGCTCTGGATGGCCAAAGGCCACCAAGGGAGCAACAGCCAACTGTGCCTGTGCAGAATATACTAAGGTCTACGCTACAGCTCAGACAGCCAGAGATGCTTGCATACGATAGGGGGACCAGGAACGGATGGACCACTGAAGCCTCTTTAGCCTCATCTCTCTAATATTGATGCCATAGCTCAAGCACTGGGAGCATCTCCAGCCCCCAGCTGCAGATCTGACCCATCAACTCCCTGACAGATTTGACCCACTTGTTTCTTCCAATGTCAGTGTGATCGCATGCTCCAAGAAGACTGGTTCAGATATGCTTCCAGGAGCAAAAGCCAACTGCCATTCCCACTAACCCCCACTCACTCATCAGGGTGGAAAAACACCAGCAAATTAAAACACATACTGTAGCATTATTCTGAACTTAGACGTATTTTTCACTTCAAAATCTGGTGTCTGTTTGATTTCAAAACATGACAATTCATGCAGAAGCATAACTGATTCTAATCTGCAAAGCTATTGATTATAGAAATCAGAAGTAGAACATCAGTGAATTGAAGGGAGATGAGGTAAAACACTACAGGGTGCTGCTTTTTTTATGGCATCTGGAAAACAGAAGGAAACGTCTAAGTTTTCTGATTAGCTGAGCTTCACAGATGTACACCTTAGCACCTGAACTACAGCTTTGTCTGCATGACTGCAGCACATAGCCCCACAGGCATGGCAGGAATGTTCACCAAGTGCTGCACAGCACAGTCAAAGACGCTGGTCCCTCCCCTACCCAACCAAACATCCATACTCGAAGCATCTTCCATTCATCAGAGAAGAACAGCAGCAGATTTCACATAGGACTCAATTCTAATTACAAAGTAAATGCTTTCTTAATGACTGAGAACAAATCTGATTGTATGAAAACAAATAAAAGGAGAACTGCATAGAAAGAAAAAAAAAATTCCAACCATGTAAATCCAGGCCTGTTACTTATGATTTAAATAATGATTAACAGCTGTCACTTAAATACTTGCATTTAAATCTTGCTACTGACATAAGTCAGACAAATACAAGTCGTACAGCACTGACATCTCACCCAAAGCCGAAGCTCTGGAGCAAGAGCTCTCCATCACACCCCTAGCAAAGCTTTGCACGCTATCACCACTGTCTGAATAGCTCAACAAAGGAGCAGCACAAGGAAAGCAAATCAGAGGTGAGATAACGAGGAAGAAGAATATTTACAACACACAAGTTTAGGCAGTAAATACGAAAAAGGAATTCACAGCAAGCGTGGACTCTGAAAAATACTAATACAAAGACATTTTTCACACCAGGGAAGAAAAATCTTGTAACCTGAGAGATACAATAAAACATCTGGAGAGGCTCTCCGTGCATGTCTTGATATTTAGTCTTAAAACAACTGATGCACATGCTCCGAGAAACGGCCAGCCACCAAGGAGCAGGGCCACGTGCCAACACCTGGGACCTGACACCCTCCCCAGAAAGTGAAGCTAGTTTCTTCTGCATACCTGCATGGTAATGTGAGGGAGAGCAACAGAGCGAAGATGTTATCTTTTGTTTCTTTCCTGTCTCCACTGAGAACAGAATATTATTTTCTTGAAAATTTTCCATGAAAAGCAAGAATAAATATACACGTGTCTTCCTATTTCCTGTCAATAACAAACATAAATCTAATAGAACTTGGGCAAGTAACTATAAACAATAACCTAATTAGCTCTGTGATACAGAACTACAGAACAAGTGCGTCTAAAGCACTGGTGGTCATTTCCTGCTGCCTTTGAGCTGATCCAGGCTCTGCAGCCGTACTCGCTCAATACATCAGAGCAGAGGAACTCATCCTCTAATGCCTCGAATGGAGGAGATCGTCCTCAAAGAAACAGCTACACCCCTCTTCTCCTAGGGACAATTTGGCTATCTAGCACTGCTATTGCAGAAACACCAAGGGATTGCGTTCTGCTCACAGTAGCAACAGCAGAAGCAACAGAGGCTAAGAATAAATAGCATCCTTGCCAAAGCGGGGGTTGGGGATAAAGAGAACGGGCATTTATTTCCAGATCCTCTTCTCCTTCATTATATGCTTGGGCAACCTTAGATATATAGCACACAGAAGGTACTCTGAAGTAGCTCTGTAGCTCTATTTTATCTAAGTTACACAGAGAATGCAGCCCATCATTTTTTTCCATGCTGTTTATACAGAAATCAAAGATAAATTTGGCATAAACTCATCACACCCCAGAATCATACATACATTATACAATATATAAAGTGTAACAGACTTGCTCTGTTCCCCGGCTCCTGTTAGGAGTGGTATGAAACAGCAAGCTGTTGGCAATTGCAACCAATGAAGCGTATTTCAGCACACTTTAAAAGCTGAATTGCAAAAAAATATAGGCTTCTTCTGACCCTTTGCATTTTGATGGTTGCACAGTGAGAAATATGGCCTTTAAAATTACACCTTGCAAAGCGCTCCATTGTACCAATCAATCTCCCCACACAGCTCCCCGAGCCCAGACTCGCAGAATACGAAGAGAAGGAGAAAGAACGAGGGTCTGGCCAATGCGCTCAGAGGCAGCTGAAGCTGGGGCCCATCAGGGTGGAATCGATTTCTCCCTCTCAGTATTTCCTCAGCACCCCTGCTGAGCTCATTTGCAACCCAGCTTGGATTTGCAGGGCTCTCTCTGGGCTCTGTGCTTGGGAAGCATCCCTCTGGAGCACTAAGAAACCCCCGGAGCACAGCTGCCCTAGTGCCCCCTCTGCCTGGTACGAGCCTTGTCTGCACAGACACCTCCATTCACATTCTGACCCACATGAGGCACGAGTCCTACATATTTATCAGCTTAAGCTCCCGCTTTCTATGTCCCAAATATCAGATTTTAAGTTCCGTGGGCAAAGACACAACCTTTTAATACAGCTTGATATCAGCCTCGAACCCCAGGCGCATCCTATCAGGAGCAGTGTACATGTATTCACTGCAAGGGCTTCCACTGGGGGCTGGTTTTCGTGGTTGCCCTTAAGATGGCTCCTTCACAAAACCAAGAGAACCAAGCTGGCATTTCTACACCAACACTGTGGGCTAGAAAAGCCTTTTTCAGAACTCTTGGCAACCTGAAGGACACTTTCCAGATCCTTCTTGTTAGGCTACTACCAGCTATTGGTAACAGGACCAGACAGCGGAGTCCAGGATTCTGTCCAACCTCATCCCTGGACTTCTGAGGAGTTCCTGTTTCTGTTGCACATGAAGGATGGGTGAGATAGGAAAGCAGAGGCAAAAGGAGAAGAGAACAGAAATACTATCCCATTTAGCCCAATGGTCAGACATCCAAATCCCTAAAGACTCTGCTTGGCCTCTAGTTGATTCTGACTCATGTTACTTACTCGAGAAATACCTCAGTATGTGAGAAGATGAACCAAATCACATGATGGAACAAAAAGCAAACAGGCCAGGTCAACAAGTTTAACAGTACTGCAGCTCTCCAGCTCTCTGCAAAGTACAGCCTTGGAAAGGGGAGGCAAAGGGAAGGGAAAAATAAAACAAAGGAAAGCTTTTGTAGAGTTCCACTCATTGCAAGCCCACAGGATTGTCACTTCTCAAGCACAGAGGAGATGCAAGATGAGACAAGATCTTTTGGGAACACTGCAGGATATGAAGCAGCTCCACGAACGAAGCTTGAAAAAGACTGAAGTGCCAATACTCACTCACCTGAATTAAGTCACAGCTCTTGTCACCCTTTTTTCCCCTCAGTGTAGGCCACTAAACTGACACCCAGTTAACGTTACAGAAGTAAATAAATGACTTGAAGGAGGAAAAATCAGTATTCATGGGTGGACCTCAAGATGTTTGCCACTGTTTACTTAAAAAGAGCCCTGTTATTTCACAGTTCAATATAAGCCCAGAATAAATATTTAATAACTTGGTTGCATAAATAATGATTTGAAGGTTGAGCTATTGGCTTAAAAATATAATGCTATTTTAAGCCGTTTAACTGGCCAGCCATATAAATTATTCAAGATTTAAAAGTCATCCTGTGGTCTCTGTACAAGGAGAAAACTAGGAAGTTGTAACTATAATGACAAAAGCAGGGCAAGATCAATCAAACCACATGATCTCTAACACAAACAAGCAGCAATTAAGCAGCAATCAAGACCAATATGACTGTGGTTGATGTCCTTTTATGCCAATACTCTCAGTCCAGAGAACAAAACTTAATAATGTTTTGCAATTTATCAAGGGAACCATAACTCTGCTCCCTGTGACTTGGCCAAGAGGCTATTATGATAGCATTTCTCTATAATTTAATAATGTGATGGAACGGAGGGGGAAGAGTAAAAGCATTTTTGACATATAACTCACGTCTCTATGTATTGTATTTTCCCCTTGCTTGAATGATGGAAGCAAAAGTCATAATAATATACCTCAGCATCAATTTGTTAGCAGGAAAGGGGAGCTGAAGTATCTGGCAAAGAAAATCTATTTGAAGAAGCACAGAAGGGAAAGGAATGAACCATCTGAATTCATTAGCAGCTGTCATTGATGTGGAGATGAGTTTAGAGATGAAGAGAAGCTAGTCATCACAAATAACTCAGGAGAAAAGCAAAGGGAGGAACTGTTGTTTAAGTTGTTTAAATCTGGATTAGCTCCTGATCGATGGCAGGCTGCCACTTCCAGGAACCTTTGTGTTGCGTTGTCTGCTCTCGTTGGAGGGAAGCTGTTTGAACCAAGTGAGCTCTTGCAGCTTTTGGGGCTGCACAGATTGCTGCACTCCTGGGTGCCGCTCTGCAGCACACCGGCCTGCCTGGCACCAGCACGTCGCAATTATTCTGAACCTGAGGCTGCAGTCTCACAGCACCTCGTGTCTGCTCGAGGAGTCTGTCCCTGCTGCCACCCACCAGGCCAGGTGAATTTTTCCTCTTTTCCTGGGTTGTGTCTCAGCCAGGTGAGTGCTTCAGCGCTCCTCCACCCTTCAAACCTCGTTCAATTTTTGCCCTGGACACAAGAGCTGCAGCTGGTTTGACAAGTTCATGTTGCCCTTACAACTCTTAACAACAGCAGCTTCTTAGGATTTTTTTAGGCTTTGCTTTTATTATTTTTATTTTTTTTCTGCTTCTCTCTTCTTACCTTGAGAAACAATGTAAAATATACTGCAGCACTGTGCCTTCAACTTCGACTATTTTTGCCAATTAAAATAATGAGTTTTCGTCCTGGCAAATGTCAGAAAATCTCATGGTGCATTGCGGAGCCCATCCCTTGTCAACAGTGACCAAAGGTGATTTAGTGTTTGATGGGTTTGATGAGCTGGCCGCCTCAGTTCACGTCCCAGACCAGCTTTGTTCTCCAGAACATCATTCTGGCAGCTAGTGGTATTAGCCCTGGTGCTGGCAGGCAAGGAACCAGGGCAAGACCCAGTGCTGCTGCAAGAGGAACGATCCCACTGACTTCAAGGGATGCTGAATCCCTTTAGCAAACTGGGTGCCCACTACAGTTACTTGCCAGACCATTTGTGCCCCTTACACTGATTGAAAACCATGCAACGTCCCATCCATACGCTTTAAAATCATATTAAACTTACCCATCTCAAAAATACGGCCATATACTCAGTAAGAGCAGCTCAATTACTGTTTTAAGGTACGGGAAGAAAACTATAATACAGGACTACTATCAAATTACGGTTAGTTGAATTAATCCTCATCCTAGCATTTAATAATTTTTGAAGTGCTTATTCAGGAAAAGGTCAAAAATCACTCGGAAAGATCTGTTAATGGCTCTCTAAGTAATGTTTAGATGTGCTGAATAAATTTTCACACTTAAGTCACGTATAGCAATCATCACAAAATGTATTATAAATTGTGCACTTCACAATGGCGAGCTGTGCACAGAATATACATGTCCTGGCCTCCCCACAAGACAGCACTTGAGCACTCGCTTAACTTCACCTCAGTCGAGTAAAAACAATAAACACATCTTTACTATTGCATTCGAAATACATTAACTGAACCTGGAGCCATACGAGCCCCATTTACTGTTCATCTACGTGATAAAAGAGAAGAAAACAAAACAAAACAAAACAAAAAAAGAAAACAAAGAAGTCAAAAAAAAACTAACTTCCCTAAGAAAAATGAAAAATAGCTGCAAATAACTGCAAAGGGAGGAAGACAAAGCCCTGCACTGATGGATCTACTTGGAACTCCTTCCACGCTTTGAAATATTTGGGCTTTAAAATGACCCACAAGACTTAAAAATTAAGTATCAGCATGTGAAACCGTACCATATTACAGTTTAAATCAACCATTACACAGGCTCAGCAAGCATCAGCACACTCCATCTATGCACTAAAATACGTCAGTTTCTCCTCGGTGAACAATAATTTGTGAAATAAAGCAGGCATGCAAAATAAGGGTGGCAGGCAGCAAATGCAGATATTTGGGGCACCAAGGTGTTTTAAAATTGTTTTTCACTTGTGCATCCAGCACCCACTGAAATCTCAACTGATCAAAGTTTTGCAGACAAGGAAAAAAAAAAAAGCCCACAAAATTAATAACTATTTAAGTATTCTGTTTCATCATGATAACAAACAGATGGTTTTAATATTCTAGAGGCTAATTTCTGAACAATTAAAAACACAGCAAGACATTAACATCTAATGAAACATTTTAACTACCAGTATATGCATCTGCCATTAATTTCCACACAGTAAGGTCTTGGTTCTCTTCAATCTGTTCTTTATTAAGGAAAGTTTTTCCACTCTGAATTTAGTGAAGTAGAGAATTAACAACTGTTTTCAATCAGCAATCAGCATGATATTTCGCCAGCGCGCATTGAAACCGTCCACACTATCAGACATAAATTTACTCCTATGATGGCTTTGATCTGCGCACCGAGTGGAGATGTTGGAAGGGAATTCATTTTCTAATTTCATTTTCATTCTGAACATACGAATTAACCCCTCACCGATCCGATGTTCCTTTTTATCTACTTGAGATGAAGAAGGACATCTACTTAAAATGGTACAGCTTACACATTACTTACAGCCTAGCCAAAAACAAATCCATTTTTTTTGAAAGCAACAAAAGCGTTTTCATGCAAACTGCATTGAAATAAAAGTTCTTCAAAGGCAACTAGATCTGATATTTATGAGCTCCTAGTTTATATTTCCCTTGCTCATTTGTGATAAGAACACAGGGTAGTTTTCATCAAAGCTGTACCCGTGCAAAAACTAGCTGCTATAAAAAAAATATGCCACAGACACCAAGATATCTAATTCATGCATTCCCTAATCAGATATGCAGCTTAGAACTACTGATGGATTTTCTGCAGGTCTTCACCAATTTGGCAGGTTATGATTTAAATTAAGCCTACGCAAGTCATTCTCTTCGCTCCCAGGGTATGGCAAAAGGCTGATGTTATTCAATATTCGTTGTCATCACCTAGCTCCTGTAAGAACAAACCCTGTCAATAAATACCCCAAGGAATAAACTCAGACATCCTCCCTGATGAGCTTGAGTAGCTTGCTTGCCTTTCATTAAGCAGAAATATGTAGGCAGCTCAATGTGTGTCTGCAGTTTTCAAAAGGGTTAAGCTGGTGAGTAACTCACAATGATTTTAACAGGAACCACATTCTGTCCAGGTTCCTGTTTTGCTTTTAATCATATTGTTTATGTAAACACTCAACTGCAAACCTAAGCTAATAAACATTGAAAAAAGCCTTGACTAAACACACGTTTAGGGGGAAGGAGTCTCTGTCTCCTGGATTCATTTTGTGGAGTTCAATGACAGCTTCACAGTGCGCCAAGAGATGTCTGTAATACATCTCTGCAGAACAAGAGAGACCCACATCCCAGCCATTGCTTCAAGACAGGAAAAACAGGGCCATGGATGCAAGCCTTCTGCCTGCCCGCCGATGCCCTACCAATGGGACATTCCTTGTTTCAACACATCTCCTTCTCTAACTGATGCCACAAATAACACGCTGGGCTCAGCACACGTCCCACAACAGCTATGTATTTCCATACATACTTCAGTAACAGGCCATCTACAGCAAAAAACACCTCACATCCTCATCCTGTCCTACTCCACGTGACTGCATCCATCCCAAAGGCTCAGCTTGAGCAATGCAGCCTCTGTCTCAGTACTCCAGGCTGCCTTCATTGGAATGGGTTTATTACAGGTTAAGGGCCAGATCCAGAAAGGCTCAGAACATCCACAAACCCATCTGCAATTCAGGTTTTCCAAGTCTGGAACCAGAACGGTAGTGAGGTACGAAAGGACATGAAAGATTAATCGCTCAACTTGGAGCGCTGTCATCATGCTGAATTTCAAGGATTAGGGCTGCGAGTTTCCGATGTGCCTAACAGACCCACTGAAAGTCAGTGAGCTTTTGGCTCAGTTTATATCCACTTTGGGTTCGATGAAACATGGCTGAAGTGGTGTCCCTGGGGAGGCCATATGGGATTGCTAGAGACCTTTCCAGCCAGTCATGGCTGGTTCAGAGAAACGTGCGCGCTAAAATGAATGCACTGGGAGTTTGCCATGTAACCATTAGCCATACAAGCACCATTAATACACCTCAGAGACGCTGCCTTATTTTTAGTCTGAAACTGTCTGACATAACGCTGGACTTAGTGAGGATAGCACAATATTAAAATGTGACTTTCATACTTTTTATGCTCCAAGAGCCTGGATCTACTCTTGGCACGCTACAAAAATAATACTTTTATGATTCCGTTTTTCCATGAAATATTTATAATACAGCTATTGAGTGATGGAAGTGCCAGAATATTACTATTGCTATACTTGAATTCCTGGAGATTGTAAGCTTTTGTTTGGTCTAGCAGCATGAAGGAAAAGCGTCCTGCTAAACATCTGTCTCTCGCCGGGGAACCACATGGGAAATAAAGACTTTGGGGCAGCATCGCCTCAAGTATTTGAGTACTCATCTTACCTACTGCAATTTGTGAGAGTTGGAGAGACTCAGCGTTATAAAATCAAGGAAAAACAGAGAGATGGAGACTCAAATGGTCCCACTGCCCATCACTTTGGGCACAGGAAGGACCAAACTGCATCTGCATTGTTCATGCCACATGGACAACCCAACCCAAACTGTAGCTGAAGGCACCTGGTGACCTCTAAAACCACCAAGGGTGAATAAGAGCAGTGTTTCACTGACTAAACTTGGGAAGTTACTCTTCAGCTGCATCTCCGGCCTGCAGCATTGCTTCTTGTCCATCTACCAAGGACATGCAGAACTGATCTTCCCTCTTTGCCTTGTGTTTGAGCACTGTTTTCAGTATCTTCATTCTATTTTCTCCTTTTAAAACTGAATTTCCTCAATTCTTTCAAGCCTACCCTGCTGGCCATGCTTTTAGATTTTCTCTGTGTACTCCACGCATTTCTCTCAACGATTATTTCCCATTCTGAAGGTGAGAACCTGCAATAATCATTAGGAATTATATAATCATATAAATCATACAGGGATAAAATGCGTATTACATGAAATATATCAGCATTAAATGTGCAATAAAAACCGTGCTCTGTGTTTAGATAACTGACTATTCAGGCAGGCTTACTTTTGGAGATCAGTCTTAAAGACACCTGAAATGTATCTGCAGTGATCACCTGAAGCGTTCACAGCATCGACCCTTTGTATGTACATCGCTCTTTCCCTCCCAGAAGTGCCGTTAACTCATTGTATAAATAATATTAGATCTGTAAAAGATACTTCCTGAGCAAAAGAAATAACTACGGGTAGAGACAAGCTGCTTACGGAAGAAAGGCTCAGGAAAGGCTTTGTTAAGTTCACTGCAGCTTGATTTGGATCTCTCCTCATTCAAAGCCCTACACAAAGTATGTCTTCTGCTACGTATTAAAACTTCTCAATAGAAACTTTATTTTGTAATAGGTTTTTTGTAAGCTGGGGTTGATAGGACAAAGCATAACTCTTCACAGTACTTCCAGCTGGAATACATTTGCTCCAAGCAGCTGTCATTGAAGTGATCTGCAGAAACACTTGAATTCATTTTAGCCACTTTCCAATATCACTCGGAGATGCCCAATAGCCCCGATCTCCTTGCCAGGCCCCTCGTCCTCACCACCGTGTTTATTTACAGCAAAGCGCTGGAACAAAATGAAACCTATCTGCCGCTAAGTGTCCTGGTTCGGCAGGAACTGAAGATTGCATGCAGGGTTTTTTGATGTTCATAAACCTGTTTTACGACAACTAAAGAGAGGAATGATGAAGGAGGGCCTGCGACAGGCTGAAGTCTGACTTTAAGAGCTCTACGTGAAAGCTGGAGGAAAGAGTGAGGCATGAAAGAGCCATTGGGGTGGCTGAAAGGCAGAATTATTACCTTCCTTTTAAGGCCACAGAAATGCCATGCTGTCAACCTCCGGTATCCCACAACAAACCATGGCAACAGCTGCCTGGCTCTGTAGTAATAAACTGAACCAATTTAATAGCTTTTATTGTTCTGCTGTGATGTTTGAGCGCAACCACTTCTTCCCTCCTAGGACTCCTGAGCCCGCAAGGGCAGCAATGAGAGAAGATCTCATTTACCTAAAAGCGCTTATAAATTTTTAATTTGCTTTAACAAGTAAATTAACAAGTCCCTCATTCAGGCAAGTTTTATGGCCTCTTGCCACTTGGGGAGGGCCATAAAAGTTTTATAGATAATCCAGAGCTACTGAGATTGCTCATAATAAATTGTCTGTTTCCTGTTATTTTATCAAACCACTGGGCTTCTAATGACTTAAAGTCACAGCTTCCTTATATCTACGCTTTTTATGAGCCCATATTTATAAACTGTAAAGAATATCTTAAATTATACTAGGCCCCTGCTAATCATTACAAAGCTAGCTTTTTCACTGGAGCCAGCCTTTCTGCTCACACCCACCTAATAAATTCTAAGGGATTTAAGGGAAAAATTCCTTTCCGAGATAGCACACTGGTTCTATGTGCTATTTTAAGACATTGCTTTAGCCAAGGTTTCATTAAGAAATACTTTGAAGTGCCTGGAACTCCCTGCTCTGATTTCTAACAGTTTTCAAAAATCTTCTGAGGATACCAAGCACCGCAGGCAGCGTTATCCACCCAGCGCTGGGATTCAGGCTTGGGAGGAGCCAGCGCTCATTGGAAAAACATACTCTGTTTTCAGAGGGAGAACACTCCCTCCAGTCAGTGCTGTCTACCCTCTGGAGCACCATTGATGCCACTTACACAGAAGAACCTCACACAACGAGATGTCCTTACCCTTTGGCAGCGCACGCAGTCACACAGGACTCAATGATGGCACTCAAGGCAAGCACACTTCAGCACGCTCAGCTCACAGCCCCGCCGGGTCCAGCAACCAGTGAACACTTCTGCTGCTGAAGTTACAGTGCTGGGTCTAGTTACGGCTTTGAAGCACTCACATTGCCTATGCCCTTGGGCACCCGATTTGTAGCTTGGTCCCCTATAGAGAAATGAGAAATCATTCCGGAGCACCAACCCTGAGCGCCCATAATATCTTTGTGGAGGTTTCCTTCTTTCCTCCCTGACTACACAGAGCTCAAGGAGACCAGATTTTTAACAGAGGCTTGTCTAAGTGAGATCACCTCGCTGTTTTTCCATCAACCTCTGTTACGGGAATAACGTGACAAAGCAATAAGAAAAATCACTGGGGTCACGTTTCCTAATGTGATATATTTGGAGCGGAGGGTAAAGGAGGAGGGAAGGAATAAAGCTGCTGCAGATTCTGTCCTCCAGAGCGTCAAGCTCTGATGCTAGCGCTGGTTGAAAGGTACAGCAAAAGGGCACTGGGATAATAATATATTAAAGGTGAATATAGTCAGTACTGTTCTGTAAACGCAGCATTATGGAAACCTGAAAGTCCTTCAACTAAAGAGGAGAACAGAGAACTTGCATAAAAAAACTCCTTGTTACCTTTCTGTGAAATACCAGCCTGTGTAGCTGGAAATTCCACTGCAAGATGAGCTTGTCAGCCTTTGCTCAGCAGAGTTTTTTGGTTAAATGGGAAATTCCAGCAGGATAGGCAAGTTAAAAATAGCATCCAGAGTTTTTATAAGAGATGCAAGAGCGTGTGCTAAATCCCGGAGTGCGCCGTTACCTGAGATGCTGAGAGTGCTCGAAGTTTTATTTATTGATTTTTCAGTTGCAAAGTGCCATAGATTCATATCTCACAATATCACCCCAGATTAAGATCCATTCTGTAATTACAACAGTGCTCATGTACCTTCATTCTTTGATCTTACGGTTACTGTTATGGTTCGCTAAAAATAGGCTGTTAAGGCAGATGAACTTGTTGTCCAGGTATCAGGGTACATTAAGTAAGAACTTGTTCAACTGAATCTGGCAATAACCATAAGTACAATAGATACAGGAAAACGGGCCATAAAACCCTCACCAAATGATGATTGTGTTGTGTTCCCTCATAAACATGCACACAGATGAGCAGGACTGAAAACACAGGCACGTGTCATACACCAAATTTGAGTTTTGCTCCTCCAAGTTCAGAATTCCTTGAAATGGGGTGGAAACAACTGCTGAGCACCCCAGAGTGAGCTGTTTCCAATTCTGTGAAGTCTCTTTGGATGAGTGCAAGCCTAACTAATGCCATCTAACCTATTTACGAAGCAGAAATTTGACTTAACTGTGTATGTACAAATTGAATTAAAACAATAGTTCATGCTTCCCTACCACAGCAAATCCAGTGTCCCACTCTTATTCATTAAGGGTGTATCTCCTGCAAAATTCGAGCATTAACCACCACTTTGATCACTCAGTAATGAAAGTTTTGAACAAACAAGGAGATTCATGGAAAGAAGATCAAGAAACAATATCCGCAGCAAATGAAGATGCACATTTCCTTGTGATATCATGAAGCCTACAGACACAAATTCCTGTTATCTCCCTAAGATAAGAGATCCTAAGAGCAGTGCACAGATGTTTCAGTGTGTGGTCAGCAAGGAGAAAAGAGAAAAGGGAGTTCTGTGAGCAATGCAAAAGATTGAGAGCGACGTGGAGACAAACACATCTTTCACAGTGCCTCACAGAACCACATTCATGCAAGCTGAACTATTAGAAATATGCCGTATGCCATCATCTCCGATGGTGTAAGCAGCAAAAGCTTACACAAAAGAGTCTGAACTCACCAGCATAGCTGAATTTTTAAGCAAAGGATATGAAAATACAACTTCTGCTGACAAAGAGCTATATATGCTTTCTTGGCCAGTATTTATTAAGAACAGACAACAAGATCATAGCTCAAAGGAAAGGGTTAGATCTTTATCCCCCACCACTCTGTCAGAGGTGATGGTAGGTGTTTCTGCCCTGTCTTTAACAAAGCATCCCCTAATGGATATAAATGGAAGCAGAAGTGAGAAAACCCAACAACAGAAAAACCACAAGCAGTTTTTTTCCAGAAATCTCTGGAGAAACAGTGCCCATGTATGGTTAGCAGACTTTCTTTGACAATTACAAGTCTCTGACTGAGGAGCTCCCAAACTGTCTTATCCGGAGGGAACTGCCATGCTTTTGAGACTGAGCTACCTTGAGCCATGGCTGTAGCTCTTACCTTCATATAAACACATCCATGTTATTTTTCTAACCAAATCCTTGCGAAAACGCTTTGTTACAAGACAGACTTTGTTTTATTTCCATTAAAGTAAGCGAGCTCATCTCTGGTGCACCTAAGTCTTGCAGAGCTCCTAGGTCTCAGTTCACATTTCAGGTTAATCTTTTCCTTTCCTAAAGAACAGAACATCCTTTTTCCTGATCTCCCCGAGGGCTCAGCATTTGCGACATCAAACAGAACACACAAACCATCGCACCCCCTCCAAAAGCCCATTATACTGTCAACTGGCTCCTAACTGCAACCAGGGGAGAAAGCTTATATACTGACTCCAGAGCTCTTTTACTGCTGGAAAGTGTCCATGATTTCTCCAAGCTACTGCTGCATTTCATTTCTCTAAAGAACTCATAATAAGATGGGCAAAGCTCCAAGAAAGAAAAAAGAAACCCAACCAGCTAGCCCTGCAGTTCCCCCTCCATTGCTTTGAGTTTCTGGCAAAGGCCAAACCCGCAAGACTCTCATGCAATACTGCCAGTGACCATCTTTAATAAATCAGATATTAAAATGCAGAGTCACATGAATTAGGCTGGAAAGGAAAGGGTAGGACAAGCATCTGCTTCTGAAGATAACAATGTATTGCACAGTGTATTACATATTCATGAAGCACTGAAAGAAGTGAGAGACTTGGAGAAAAGTCCTTCTGGAAGCCATGCTGCAAGCTACTGGAATGCAATAGATGTTATTGTATACGTATTAATTCTGCAAGGAGAGGCTGAGTTGTTATTTACCAAGAGGAGGGCCCATACGATGGCAGTGAATGGACTGGGATCCAGGTCTTGGCTTCCTGGGGGTTGGAACTGGATGATCATTAAGGTCCCTTCCAACCCAACCCATTCTATGTTTCTATGATGATTCTAGGGCTCATTGTGCACAATGTCAGCCTCAATGGGAGGTGCTGTTGGAGTGTAACACGCTATTATGCTAATTTGTAAAAAAAGGCAAATAAGAAAATGCTATTCAAAAAACAAGGGTATCTTTATGGCTCCGCTACGCTAGAAAAAAACAGTTTGATGCCAACAGGCTTTATCAGCTTCATCAGCTTCTCGCACGTTTTCTGCTCCCAACAGGCAGCCCCTCCTGGACCCACAGAGCCCTCCTGCAGCTCACACAGCACACCACGAGCTGGGGGACAGAAGTAGGGAACGCGACGCCCAGCCAGATGTACCACCCACAACTCCTAGCACTGATTTTCAGCCTGTGACTCGTGGTAAACCATGGCTGACAGCGGCCTGAGGCCTAATGGATGATATTTACAGCTGAAGTTCTATAAAGTTAGGAGGTTATGTCAAGCTGCAGCATCCAAGTGACTGTAAATGGAGCCCGCGCAGCGAGGAAATGGCTGGAGATTGGTTACAGCCAGAAGTAATTGATCTGTCTGAAAATATGGCCCAGGAATCATAGGATTAATGCTCAAATTCCAGCTGCGCTGCATTGCTCGCTTCCCTCCAGCTCTCCGACAACAAAGACATGCCTCCTCCTCTGGAGACCAGAAAAGTTTTATTAAAATCTTCATACAACCGTTGCAGCGGAGGCCCTGTTAAAAGCATCATAGGAAAAAAATGCGGGATTCATAACGAAACCATCCTACAATTTCCTTTCGATCTGGCATTGATTTCGCAGGGGCTACCTGGAGCCAAGCACCGCTCGGCAGCCCCTCCCTGCAGCATCCCACCGCGAGCGGCGGAGTGGAGCTGCACAACGCAGCGGGAACGCGGCCAAAGCTGCAGCTGTGCTGGCCCATTAAAAAGCTGAAACTCATTCTACTGTTCGACCTCATGCTTATCACCACATAACTATTCATCAAAGAAATTTCGGTGCAATTAATTAAATTATTCCCCTGCCTGTGCCACAGAGCCGTTATTCCAATATCAGCTTTCACTCGCGCTCTCCTAAGCTCGTGTCTGTATGCCAAGTGACATCTCTAGGGTTGTCCGGTCTCAATAAAGCTCTGCTCCTCACCACTCACAGAGGCTATCATTTCTCTTTTTTATTGCCATTTATTTTCCACTAGGATTTTGCTGCCAGTATATTGGCAGGACTTCCAGTATATGGATGTAATGAAATCTACCACAGACACTTAACATCGGGTCAGGCTTGAGCTCAGCTCATGTGAAGCTGTAATATGATCAACAAATGCTTCCAGGAGGAGGATTTCATCCGCTCCAAAACAGAATGTGGACTCCTCTGGTACCCAGACAAGAACTAGTGGGGAGTCATTTGAAAATCCTTACGATAATTAGCTTTATAGCTAAAATGTGCTTAACATGAGAAACCGGAGGAACAACATAGATGCCTCTAAATCTGCCAGGGCCAACTTTCTCTTACAAAAAAAGATGAACTGTCACGGTTTGCATCTTTGTCTTTTTTAACAGCAATGCTAATACAATTCCATTGGCTCAGCACATCAATGCGTGGGCAATTTTGTGGCTGCTTTTGGCATCCTGAGCAGATGTATCAACGCAACAAAGATGCCCTGATGCTACTTATTCCTCTGCTACGCTGGAAATTATGGAGGACCTGATGGCTCTAGATGTGGTCTGCCTATCTACTGCCACAACAAGTCATGCCACGGCCCTAAAGCATCTTATCGGCGTAGCTCCAAGTACAGGTCAGGACTGCTGCCAACAGGATTAGATCCTTAAAATGTGATTTACACCAGATATTGGTAGTCAGAGCCCAGTTATCTCTAAGGGACTTGCAGCTGGAGGTGAGATGCAGAAGAAGCAAGAAAAGAAAATAAATTTTTAGAAGGGGAAGGAAAAATCACACCTCCGAACAGTTTGTTGAGCCCAGTGAGTCTTTACTACCTGGAAGGCTTTAAATCAACAATGGAGCCTTTCTCTTGGAGAGGCTTTATTTCAAATGCAAGTTAATGGAGGTAAATCTCTAAGGCCAACAAATGTAAATCAGACTGAATGATAAAAGTTGTTGGGTTTTTTTTATTGGTTTGGTTCCCCTTCCAGAAAAAAGTTTATTTTTTCTGCCCAAAATAAACTTTTCTCCAGAGACATGAAAGTTTGCTGCTCTTCCATGGAGACAAGACATGGAGGTGCCTGCACTGATGCCTTGTCAGCTTCCCAACTAACCTGTTAGTTACAATCCTTTGCGGCATCTGTAGGAAGGCAGTGTAACTTCAGCGTTTCAAATAAATTATGGGGAACTTGGAGATATTACAACAGAAGCTGCTTAGAGATACAATTGTCTAAAATTACAGTCAACATGGCAGACCATCTGCCACCTACCCCAAGAAAAGAAACATGACAAAGTAGCGTGGAAAACCAGTAAGTACCATGATGTTCCCACCCAGTGCGCATCCTCACCATCAAGGCTGATTAAACCTCACTGGGCCCGGTTGAATTCCAGCATTCCCAAGAGCTGCAGACAAATTTCAAATGTCACGGATATTAAAGGAAGCTTGAATGGCACTTTACAAAATCCTAAAAGAAATGGTTTATCTCAGTTTCTTTTAATTTTTGAAATATTTAATTCCTTTCCAAAAGCTATTCTAAGACTTTCTTCCATCTTTAAGTCTTTTACTTTCATGTTCATTATCTGCCCTAATTTCAATACCACAAATAGACCGTATTTATTTCACACACAACAATCCAGTCTTGGGCTTAACCTATGGCCTCTAATACCACACAACAAGCTTCTGATTATTTTAATACAAGTAACTACACAACAAATATAGCAGTAGATAATTCTTATCTTCCGTGTAACGAGCTCATCTGAGTGCACATAATTTTATAATTTTTATTTTTATTTCACTTTTAAATAGAAAGAGCATAAAATTAACATCTCATGTCAGCAAATCCAATTACCTGCTCCCACTAAACACTCTCCTCCACCCCTAGTGCATGCTCAGGACCAGCAGCCGGCAGTGGTAAGCTCAGCCCTGAGCTGGAAGCAGCTTTATGCAAAAGGAAGAATTGCTTACTACACAGAGTTCTTGCATCCCCAGTTCTACTGGAAGGACAGTGATGGTTTGGCAGGTCACAAAAGCATTGCCACGAGGCTGATTTCAACTGGTGAAGGCTGAGCGGGGGCCAGCTGGGCAGCACTCTCCAGCAAGCCCTTCCAGTAAGAGTGGGCGAGGTCTGGGAGATGGGACAGGATGATGCCTTTGGAAACCACCACGGCATGCTTCATGTTCTTACATCTATGCTAACTTCCTCTAAAGCAACAGCAACTTTCAAGAGCATCTGAATGACATCCATATGAAGCAGTGGTGATAGAGAAAAGTGCTAGCGCTTCTCTATCCTTCCCCTTCCAAAAATGACATGTTACAAAACGTGGCCAGTCTCTGCAGCTCTTTGACTATCAACAGCAGCTGCAACACCCGGATCCTCCATGGCACACAGTATCAGCAGAAGTCTGTAGTTATGAAACCCCGATCATAGAAAGCAGCACTGCTCTACTGGCTTCAGTAAAACAGGAGACGTCAATGTCTGTGCTGCACACTCTGAGCGAAAAGCCCGAACCACATTCAGTTGACAAACAATTCTGCCAAGTGGTTCTCCTATAAGTTGCTCACGTCAACAAAATTAATGTGACATTTACAACTGTTTTGAGGATAAAATGAAGCTGCTTAAATTACTCTGCAGAAGCAGCGTGAGACAGAATTATTCAGTTGACAAAATCTAATTAGGTATAAATTATTTCAGGTTATATGAATTATAAAACCTTTTGCAGATAACTCAAACTCAAGGCTCAATATGATACGGTGAATTAATATGCCAGGCATCTGTTTTCCAGACCTAGGTTTTAATTTGGGGCAAAGTCACACAGGTAATTAATTTTTTCCTTCTGCCAGCTAGCCTGTGCCCACATATGCAGAGGAAGGTATGTCATATACAATAAATAGTTCACTGAGGAGAAAGAAAGAATTTGAGAACTGGTCGGTGGCTGCAGGAAACAAGCTCTCAGTCTAAACCCCAACAGAGAGCTGAAGCTGCTGATGTTGGGTTTTGATACTGTCCTTACAATGATTTATTTTCCATATAGAGACACCACAATTCAACACATGTTGGTAGAGTTCATACAAGCTCCAACTACCTCATCTTTCACAAATCTTGCCAACTCTGTGGCCAGCACATCTCAAGCTGATGCACATTACTGACCAACCCTCCACAGCATCTTTGTAACCACCAAAGAAAAATCACTGGAAGCGAAGCACTACCTATGGTCACAGAGTCCAAGAGCAAAGGCACACAGAAACCCCACAGCCTTCATCTTCTGCTCTTTGGAAGAAATCAGCTATGTTCCTAACCACCACCTGAGCACTTCCTCAGTGCTGCAACTTGGAAATGATATGCAATGCTATAGAATCAGAATGGTTTGGGTTGGAAGGGACCGTTAAGATCATCTAGTTCCAATCCCCCTGCTATAGGCAGGGACACCTCCCTCTAGACCAGGTTTGCTCACAGCCCCGTGCAGGGAGGGGGCATCCACAACCTCACTGGGCAACCTGTTCCAGTGTCTCACCACCATCACAGTATAGTATTTCTTCCTAATATCTGGTCTAAATCTACCCTCTCCCAGTTTAAAACCATTTCTGTCACCCTGTTGCTACATGCCCTTATAAAAAGTCCCTCCCCAGCTTTACTGTAGCCCCCTTCAGGTCCTGGAAGGTTATATAGGCTATAGGTTCTCCCCAGGAAGGCTATAGGCTCTCCCCAGAGCCTTCTCCTCTCCAGGCTGAAGAACCCCAACTCTCTCTGACTGTCCCCATACGGGAGGTGCTCCAGCCCTCTGATCATCCCGTCCTCTGGCCTAACCTCAGCGAGGTACGACTATCAGGAGCAGCCAGGGCTGTGTCTGAGCACCTGGGCCACATCCAGCCCCTCTGCTGCACACCGACGGGTCTTCCCTTCCCTCTCCCCACAGGAACTTTGACTCCTTTCAATAATCAGGTTCGAGTCCTGCACTGAGATGGCAGGGGAGATAAAGTCAAGGCAAGATAAATCCCCCACAGTATGTTTCTATCCGTGTAACAAGAGCTGGTGGCAGTGACAGAGATCCGAGGATAAGCACGGCTCCGCCATGGTTCAGCAGCCCTTGCTCCACAGTGGCTGATAACTGTATTTCTCAGTGCCTGCAGGGTGCAGGCTCAGCTTGGGGTTCCGTATCTCCTAACTCATTCTTTTTGGGAAGGTGTTGCAATGATGGAGGGACTGGGACAGATGGCTCCAAGGTGCTGGAGGAACAGGGAGACACCTGAGACAAATGTCTCTGCCACAGCAAAAGCAGCACAGTTGATGAGGACGAGAGGTCTGAAAGTAAAGGAAATTAAACCCAAAACAAAGCACAGAGCAGGAAAGGGCATTTGTAACTACAAAATGATTCCCTCACTTTTGTCGGCGTTCACTCTCAATTCTGTAAGAGTTAAAGGCCGCCAAGTAATAGGCGCTGCGGAGTTCTCCCCTGGGTCGCAGCCAAGGCCACTAACCCCGCTATTAGAGGCCTGACAAGCTTTGTCAATGCAATCTGCTGAACGCCGTGAGTGACAAGCGATCAATATTCTCCACTCTCATGGGTCATCACAGGTGACAGAGGCCTAAGTAATAAAACAGCCCTGGCTGCCTCCTCTAACTTAAATGCTTCCCCAGCCACAATATTTCTTTTTTGTCTAAGCGCCTCTAGCTAAATTTCTCATAGATCGAACCATCTGATGGGGTGGAGGTTCTGAGGAATTGCAATGTGTCTGAATTGATGCTAGCCGGCGAAAGCTCAGTAGACTGGAGAAACAGGTTCAAATAAATCGAAAATGACTGGCTACAGAGTTGTAATCTGCCAGCATCGGGCCTGTAGCAACAAGGCAATATGAGAAAAGCACGCCGGCAATGCGGCAGCTCCAAGCCACCTGCCAGCCCCCAATCAGCTTCCCAGCTTACAGCGTTTTGAAGACAGGCTCACTCACTCTGTGACATTCCTCTTTTTTTTTTTTTTTTTTTTCCCCCTCGTTCTTTCCTATTTTGTAAACTGTTATCAGAATTACTGGCAGCAACTCTATAAAACTGCATTACAGCGTTAACAGAAAAGAAAGGAAGGTTGCTTTCTACCCCTGCACTTCTGAAGGATGTACTGCAGGGACTGAAGTTCACGGGGGCTGTTGAAGCAGCCAGAAGCACTCACCAGACAGTTATTGAGCATGAAAACAGAAAACCCCTTCTTTCTAAATGTAGCACATTGAAATGAGCGTGTAAATTTGACAGGAATCAGCTGCCTTGTTACAATTGCCCACTCTTAACCCTGGCCATGATCCATTGGGATGGAAGCAGGGTAAGCTGCCCTGTATTTATGGTTGTACAAGTATGCACGCAGCCAACAGCCACAGAGAATCCCGTTTTCTAAATCCACATATTAGCTTACCATTAAATAACTTGTTCGTACAGCTGTATGCTAAGTAAGGGCTTAGAGAGGCTTCAGAAAAAGCAGTTCAGTACCCAAATATAAGACAGATGAGGAGAAAAGCATGTTTCAGTCCTTATCAAAATCCTGTCCCGCTTCTCGCTGTCAATAACTATTATGGACATGAGCCACTAACGTCCATCTGGGATCTGAATGTTTTCCAGTTTTTTTTTTTTCAGATGTTTAGAACCACCAGTTTTTATTGGGAGTAATCTCTTTAACCAGACAGCTTGCAAACACTGAGTTCTGCTGCGTTCCCATGAGACAGGCAAGCAAGAGGCACCAAACTAAGGCACAAAGGAGAGCGAGAGGCACAACTGGACAAAAAACCCAACGGGAACGCAATTTCACACTTGAAACTTTGAACATCAAATACGTCCTGGAAAAGACTCTCTTCTAGGGGATGACTGTCAGCTGGAGAACTGTTTAAACAGGTGGTACGATGAGGCTGTGCTGTTTGGAAATAATTGGTGCACTGTTTACACACTGTTCTCAGCAATCTAAGCCAGGATAAAAATAGACTACAATGCTCAAAGATCTGCTTTTTGCACATCTTCATCCCCTTTCATTAAAAAGACTAAACCAAATGCCCAATTGTTCTTAAAACATTCTCCCAGCTATTTATAATAAATACAAAACTTTTCTAAATATTAAAAAAGGAACTTGACACACTTGTGTGAGTATAGTATAGTTCCCCAGGTGAGTCAGTGAGAGCAGAAATAATCTATCAGCAGGTTGTTGGGGTTTTTCTTAGTGTACGCATGGGGGATTTGACCTGGAAAGAATGGCCTGAAACAAGGGAAAAAATAAAAAAAATCAGTATGTATGATAATGTCAGATCCTTAAAGGGCTACACCAAGTAAACCATCTTCTGTCCAAGAGAAGCCAGGATCTTTTCACAGCAAAGGCTTACACGTGGAGATGGGAACGGTGCGACATCTTTTGGGATATGCAAAAAAAGATGAGAGCACACTTCATAATGGAAAACTGCTCTAACTCTTGGGATGAAATGAGATGTCTAATAAAGAAAAGGTCAGTATTCTAAAGTAGGATTTGGTTCCTCAACACACTTGACTGCTGGCCAACTAAACCAGCTGGACAAGCAATGGAGAACAGCATGTGGGAAGGATGTATTTCAGACCGAAGTAATCTTTTTAGTCATTAAATACAGCTGATTTTCTAAATGATTAGATGGTTGGCTGTTCCCATATCAATGCTGAGGAAAGGCTAAAGGAGAAGAGTTATATTAAGACATAAACTAGCATATAAACACAGAACTAGCCTGGAGATGGTCCACAGGATTCAAGGGGACATTCTGATTGACTGGTTGCAATGAAAGGGGTCAGGTTAAGAACAAATCACCAAACTCAATGCTTTCTGGCAAGCATCAGTGCTGGACCAAGACTGTGGGGCAGGTCAGCTGTAAGGACTTCAGCAGCACGTCACAGAAGGGAGTGCCACATTTTACTGCACACCCACCCTCCTGTTCCTGTTGTAATTAAAAGCCCATTTTGCACCACACAATGAGAGTCTCTCTGCTTAATCGTATGCTGCACATTCTCTCACTGTTCACGAATACATTCCCCCTCATCTTTAGATATAATGCATAGAGTGAGATTTTAAAAAAATTAAAAAGAACTTTTATTTCTTCTCTCCTGAAGTTTATTACTTATTATCTACCAGACAGCCATCCAGCTTCTCTTTTTCCTCCCTTCTGGGCCTCAGAAGAAGGTATTTGACTCTAAAGATATGACTCCAGATTTGTTTAAAAATAGAAAATGAAAGCAGTATGGCTACAGTGATCTGATAGCATCACATACAGCTTTTAACAACCTAATTTATTACTGATGATGTAGTCATTAACGTACTCTGAACATGCACAATTCACTCCTCTTCAATGGAGAAGTAACTGGGGAGACTCATCCAACTTGCTTCAGAAAGTTGTGCCCCAAGAGACTTACATGTCATCTACCCTTAGATTTATCCACAGCTGAAGGAGATGTTTTAAAACATATCTTCTTGTTATTCTTTTAAGAGATTGTTCCCTCGATGCTGAGCCTTGAAAGTTTAGCAGATCTTATTACCAAGAAGGAGCTAAACTGAAGCAATTGGTATAATGGTTGCTACACTGTGGGTACAACTTGCTTGCCATGTTCTGTTCTCATCCACTTTCATCTCCCGTGCTTCTATGAGCATGAGAAATTACTGTTATGTTTCTTCTCGCTGGCAAGAACAGGAAAAAATCTGGAAAAAATAGACTGGAAAGCACAGGGAGAGAAAATGCAAAATAAAAGTCATTGGGACCAATTCATATGGCACTCTGAGAAGATAAGAGAAACAGTCAAGTCAGAAAAGCAACACAAGACCTATCCAATTTCCCAGCAAGGATGATCTGTAATTGGCATAACACTGCCTAACACCAGAAAAGAACTTTCTAAGAACCACTACACTTCTCTACTTGTGACCCCACCAATTTGCTGATGCCTTTGGTAGAAGTTCCCAGCACACACCAGGCTGTGGGCTCAGCATGCAGCCACGGTGCCTGGGATGAGCCAGTCCTACACAAATCAGCTCCAGCTCAGGAATTCAGGAGCTACTGCCCCACAGAGCCATCAGAAACAATTGCCTAGAAAACTAACAGCTTCCTAGGGCATGAGGTGGAGGACAGAGCCAAACAAACAGGCAGAAGTAGTACAAGCTAAATATCACGGGAGTGCTAGATTATCCCTCAGTGTGTAATGGGAAGGTGTGTCGTTTGGCAAAAAGCAGCTGCAAAGAAAAGCAAATAAACAATAGGTGAAAATAATGGTTATGTGAACCTGGAAAACTGAGCGGTAGGAAGAGTTGTTTTCATGTGTCGTGCCTATAAATCATTGCTCTCCCATCCTAGGGGCATGCTAGCAATACCTGTAGCAGCACCACAGCTCAAAACTTCTTGCAAAGGGAAAGGCACAATGGATTATCCAGATCTGATGTTCACTTCTGCACACCAACTACAGTGCTCAGAGGGCAGCAGAAATATTTAATGCAAAGGAAGACACAACTTCTTCTTTCTTGTTTGGCAAGCTGCTTTCTCACCCTTACCGTGCTTCATCGCGTACGTATCATTTATGTGCTGGGAGGTGAGCTGCAGTGAAACCCGTGTCAGTATTTCCATTACTGACCAATTCTAAAGGATTTAAATACTCAGATCTAAAAATCCAACACAGAGAGAGTTTACACATGTAGGACCTAGCCCAGGAGTGACTTTGTTTTCTTTCCGTGGACGTATAGGAAATACTTCTTCTTAGTTTACTCTATCAGCTGATGGTTTAATTTCTTTCTTTTGAGATATCATTTACAAAGGGAAAAACAAGTCAAAGATCAAGTTGCTCCGAGGGCAGGCGCTCAGACACAGCCACCGTTCAGGCACAGCCTCTGCCCCATCTCAGGGCAGATCTTCCTTTGGCGAAACCCTCTGGTGTGCCTGCTACTGCCAGAGTGTTAGGCTGGAGGGCAGCTTGCAGATCCAGCCGTAATTCCCACGGCCTACACAAGAAGGACCATCCAATGTGCTGTGTGAGTCTTCAAATGTCTTTCGAGTCCATGTTTACTTAAGATAGCATTATTTGACCACATCTATTTGTGATCTAATTCACCTGAAGCGCTGCTCAATCCTATAGGAATAAGACAAGGACATCCCATCTGGTGGCAAGGTAGAAAAAGCTTCTCCAGTACAAACCACCTATGACCTCTCCGATAATAAATTCTTCTGAAAATGACTGGGCAAAGTCCTGGAGACTGTGCGTAGTGAAGATAAACAGCCCTCTTTGTCCTCCAGGCCAGAAGTGGCCATTGTATGGAGCTTGCCCAAAGGATTAGCACTGCCATTATTATTTGTGTTATATGAGCTATTTCAGGAGCTAATTGACCTCAGCACAAAAGCCGGGTGAGAAAGGCTTTTGTATCTAATAGAATGAGCAATACAGAAAAAGGGTAAGGTTCTTTGAGCAACTGGGCCACAGTATACAGACACTGACTCAGTTTTAGCTGACAGCATCAAGCAGGGCAATCTAATCTCCCCAGTTAGCACTAAATCAGCCTAGTATAAATGAGCCCATGACAGAACACGGAGAAATTGGACTTGCTAAAAGGATAACTGAGGATAACTGCCTCGTGAAGCATAAATATTGAAGATGTTCAGAATCTTTCAGTCCTCTAGCTAAGGATGCCTAGCAAGAGCTGTGCAGGCAGAGGCATTTGATACTTCCATCTCTGTTCACTTATTGAGGGTACACTGGTAAATGTCAGTATGTGCATAAGGTATTCTAAAATTATACATGTATTTTCCATCCCTCCCTCTCCCTCCCTCAAGGGCCTAATGCTGGGGCGGGGAAGTATTGACACTGAGAAATTTTGAGAGGATGCTCTTAACCACTGAAGGGTTTGATACAGCAAGAAAACATGAAGACATTTTCTCTAGGACGACAGACGTCTGAGAAGGAGGACATACTAAGGCTGAAGGAGGCTGTAGGATTAGATTATCCAAAATTAAACTATTCATCTCTAAATTTGCTCATGAAGAATGATATGCTTTGGGGAAAAAGTGAAGCTGAACTTAGAGCTAAATATTTTTCAGCATTTAGTCAGCAGCTGGCAAACAGGTTCCATCTCAAAGTCAGAGCAAAACAGATATAAGGTGAAAAAAATCAACTTACAGAGATTATTAACCTTTCTGAAGCCACTGAAAAAGCTGCCAAAACATAATTCATCACGGACTCTCAACCGAATTTGGTGCACAAAATAACACAGCCTTGTAGGTATGCAAATTAGAAGTAATCATATTCATCATTTATTGAATCTACACAGGCTTCTCATGGCACTGTCTGAAGCTATCATCAACATTAAGGTATAAAGCAGTGCAAACTTCTGGTAGGAAAAAGCAGAAGAATGGCAGCTGCTTCACTGATGGTGTGACAAGGGAGAGGAAAGACGATGGTGGGGGTGGGTGCATGTCCCCCCAGCACACACGAGTTGCCCTGACCTCAGTGTCCCCAGAACCCAGGACAAAGGGTATGGCAGATGGAAAGGGTTAACGGCGGTCATTGTTCCTGGGGCTCTCCAAACAATGCCAACCTACTTAGCGGAGTTAATTTTTTAAGCGCACTTATTTCCATGAAGCAAATCCAGTGTGTAATTCCAGGATTAGTCTGGAAACTAAGAAGCTTTCTGCTTTCGGCAAAGTTAGTTTCCATTTCAAAGTTTAGTTAAAGCAACTCAAGTTAATCAAGCCCCAAAATTTCGCAGTTTCACATATGGGTACATCCATTATAGGGAGACAGATCAAGAAAATAAAATACATCCAATTTTAATGCTGAGAGAGGATTCCTTAACATTTGTTTTTACTCAAATGGATGAGAAAAATGCAAAGGGAAAGAAGGATTCAGAACTACAGGGCACACCTAACGGGGAGCTTTGCTTCACCCCTTCAGGCAGTAGATGATAATGGCAAAATCAGATAAGATTCCTACTGAGCACTGACTTGTGTGAGTACCTCAAGCTTTCAGAAAGGAAAGAACCAACAACTGTATTTATCTGAAATGGGATGTGCACACAGAACTATCAGTCATTTAAAACAAAATGTCTCGGATTTGCTATTGAAGTTAGCACATGCACAAAAATTAAGGCTGTGCTATTTTTGTGTGTACAAAAAAGAAATAAAATAACCCTCAAGTCCATTTTTCTTCCCAATAGCAACGTTAGCATGTATTTTGAGCAACCAATAGGAGCCCATAGTGGCACAGACGCTTGGCAATCATTGAATGACCATCGGTGGAAAAGACCTCTAAGATCTTCTCGTGCAACCACTGATGCATACAATGGCATTTTCATAAGGATGGAAGTTTCTTGGTAGCGCTGTGCGACTCCACGTCTGTTCAGCAAGCATGTTTGAATTACTCTCTGTGTTAGGGTGACTGGTTTTGGAGAAGCTCGAGACTTTAATGGTAGATTACAAAAGGTTACTTAAGGATTTTCCAACCTCTTTCCAGCTGCCTTAAGTCTACAGGATAAAGCTCCCTTGGCCCAAAGCAGGACTAGCTCATACCAACTTTTAATCACGGTCTGTACATCACACAGCTTCGCTGCGTTACTGACTGCTCACTGCATGCCTCCGAAATCAAAGGTAGAAGTGCACACTACACGGAATGGCTTACATTAGTGCCATTAATTCCTACTTTCAGCATAATCCTTCATCTGGGAGTTATTCCAAAACATAGGAGTTAATGACACTAATATAAACCATCCCAACGTAGCATGTGTTTCTTAGCTTTTATTCCCATGACTAAATGTCTTTTTAATGCACTTTTATTTACCACGATGGAAATAGTTTTTCCTGCTTTACTCTATCAGAAGTCTGGGTCTGTCACATTAACCCTTTTCTGGGCAAAGCTCTGCAGACGTATTTCCCATTATGATTCCAAAATTAAAACCTTATGCAGACATTCCAGCAGTGAACTACAGCCCTTTCAAGTGCTGAAAGACCTAATGGAAACCCTGCAAAGGAGCGATGTTAATTGCCAGAGAGGCTTAGGGAACCTCCCCGTGACAAAGCACTTGGCCAGGCTGGGAAATGAAAGCCTGGGACTTGGCTGCGTGGGGGCTGAGCAGCAGAACCGCGCCGCTGAGAGGCTCTGTCCTGGCGGTGAAGAACACCATTATTCCCTAATGACACTTAACCAACTCAAGAGGGGCAGGGAATGAAGCACCTCCAGGTTGTGAAATACTGGCAGAGAGGGAAATGCCATTAGGGGGATGGAGAAAAGTACTGCTATTCCCCACAAGAGGCGAGCAGAAACTCCAGATGAAAAAAAATCCACCCTACTTTTTCATTGCAAGAAGTGGTCAAGGAGACAAAAGCCCATAAAAAGAGTAAGGAAAGGAAACAAATGTATATGTTGTGTTGTCTCCTTTCTGCTCTACTCACCTTCCCAGTCCCCAGAACAGAGCCAATTTTGCACTCCTTTAGATTTAACTTCATCCGTTCTCCTCTCGCTCCCTGTCTGAAATTCCCTTTCAGCCTGGCATTGATAAGAATTAAACTCCTGCACTGACAGTACAGGAGATTCACTGCCCATGGACAAGCCCCGGCTCTGCGCGCTCCCCAGGAATCCCTCCTCCCTCCTGACTGGCCCACAGAAGGCAATTTGAGTTTGATGCCAGAGATGGCCTTAAAAACAGAAAGGGACTCCCAGTCTGTGTCATACGAATTCTCAAGAGAAAAGGCCGTGGGTGTTTGGTATGTGTGTGTGCCTGCACATCGATGTTGGCTGCACCAGCAGCTCAATACACCATGATCTGGCCTTGATCCTGCATCTGAAGAGAAAGACCCGGAGACAGTTTTAGATATACACATCAGGACCAGTACTTCCATCTGTTTGGTATGCCTGGAATTCAGTACTGGAGGAGGGGTTACCTATGCTTTTACAGTAATTTAAGTAACACGCACTGATATTTTGGTTCTCTACATTTCCCTTTGCTTTTTGGGAAAATCACTCCTGCTAACTTCTGCTTTAACCCACTTCTAGTCTCATGAACTTTTGTCCAGTCCTACTGGCACTCAGGATGGGGTTGGTGAAGAAGAGTGTGGATAAGAGGAAGGCTTAAGAAAGAGATGGAAGGTAACCCGAAGGCTACCTTTTTTCTGAACACTGCAGTAAGAAATCAACTTTAAACTTGCTGAAATTTTCATTTCATCCTCCCTATTTGCCTAATGCTGCTCAGTAAGCAATCAGCAAAGCCCTTAAAGGGAAATACATAGAGCTATCATTAAACTGTGCTTGGTGTTCTTCTCAAATGTTTCCATGAAGGAAATACCTTTCAGTGTTTCCTTCAGTGACGTGGTACTTCATCAACCTAGCAATTCAGAGGGCAATATTTCTACCCTGCCATGTAGTATATAAACACACTGCATATGAGCAGAATAAACATGGAACGGTTGCCAAAATAGAACTCCATTTCTTAAATCTGAGAATACCTGACAGTTCCAAAGAGACACAAGTAATATGGGGGACCAGCTGCCTGAGGAGCCCACAGACTTGGGTCTAATAGGTGGATTTCTTTGGTAAATTTAGGCTAAATCCTGACTGCAAAAGATGTCTACTGATACCTTCTGCTAAGACTTCAAAAAGCACAAAAGCGTTTCAAGGCTCCCAGTTTTTATTATTGGAGAGATCTATTTCAAAAATGTCTCTATTAAGTAAATTCCTGCATCTGCTTAGTTTCTTACAGTAAAGATCATTTATCCTTTGGGTTTAGATTTGGAGCATAAGAGCTTGAGCCTGAGATTTATGTGGGGAACAGGGAGAATAAGAAGAAGTAAGTTTCTAATTTAAATAGAAGATGTTTTGAATATTAATCGGTTGATCTTAAGGTTCAGTGATGAGTGCCACAGGCAGAGTTTGCTCTTTGGGGTGGATGCCCCTTAGGGGAGGGCGAGCTCAGAGGATGGCAGGAATGCAAACCTCTGAACATCACCGATCTGTCATCACAGTCACCAGAAAATCAGTTCTCATCAGTGAGATTTTAATTTTGGCAGAGATAGAACAACAGCACGGGAAGGGTGAACGTAGCGAATTCTGACAGAAAATGAAAGGAAGAAAGAATAAGATGCAAAAGTAACCCAAGCTCTTTTAGTGAACTATGCTTAGCTCTAGAAGCTAACAAAAATAAAAAACACGCATTCTGCCTAAGCGGTTTTCTCTTACCCACTGGAAGCTATAATGGAACATACTCAAAAGAAACAGGCTTTGTTAAGAACATCACATTATGAACATTCACACATTGAGCTTCAGTAAAGCCCCCTGATTTATATGGGGCTCTGGAGCTTCAAGGTCTCTTCTTTATTCAAGGTAAGACTGGCAGAGGTGAAAGGCAGCAATTCTTCTGCCGCAGTGCCTGGCCTCTGCTGGCAACTCTGTACAAGGCAGAAGAGCCAGCCAGAGGAGCCAAAATAAAAAACAGCTTTGAATTATCCTAGCACAAGATACTATCTTCCTCAAGACCCTTGCTTCATTATATCCCTGGTCCACTGCAGCTCAAACAACATAACTACTTAAGTTATGCATTTGGGTACTCTGCGGATGTGCTTTTACATATGATGGGTAAAAAAACCAAAAGGATTGAACAGCAGAGCCAGCAGCATGCAAGATGGTGAAGAAAGAAGACAGCCTGCAAGTAGCCAGGCTGTGTTTTATTTTATGATGGTGATGATTATGAAAGCAGAATGAATGATCTGAAACCAGTGTGAAGTAGTTAGTGGCTTATTTAACTGTGGGCAGCGTAGCAATGCCACGGCCACTGAGTTTGCAGAAGCATGGGCAGTGACAGCTCCCCTTCACTGGTGTGTACAGAACATGTTTCTGACTCATTTTGACCGCCTCAGTTTTTCCAGCTCTCTGATTGCAATTTGAGAATTAGCAGCGCTTCTTCTCCAAGAATTATTTGGGAGATATATTAATTGTGACATTCTTAAGGAAGTGAAATATAACTTGGAAGCAAAAGTGCCACTGACTTCCTATGAGGCTGTGCTCACAAGATTCTGTTGGACACTCTCCCTTAGAAATCCAGAACAAATCTCATGAAATTGTAGGATGGATTTTCTTGCACTCCTAGGACCATTGATCTGGACTATGCAGAAAGAAAAACTTTTGAAAGAATAAATTGAAAGACTCAATGCAAAACCATGGAATTACTCTTGGTTCTTTTAGGGGCCAACACAGTAGAACCAGGCATGTGTATAACTGTTAATGATCGGGAATTGCTTGCAAGAAGAAGGAGGAAAGAGACTCCTAGCTTGCTAGGACACCACATGTTATGGACACGAAATACTCTTTAGGTTTTACTCACAACTGAGTATTGTGGAGGTTCGCTTTCAGCAATGACTTCCAGGTTGTACGCTCTTATTTACATGGGTACCTAAGTGCTACTCCAGGTAAGTATAGATCCAGAAAATTGAGATTTATGAGTATGCTTTTACTTCAAATACTACATCCAGTCCTTGATCAAGCAGGACAGATTTATGCTTGAAGAACTAGAAACCCTGGCTCTATTATCTGCCCAGACACAACGCCACTCAGGGTACTGCTACCTGCATAGCTGCGTGCCTTCAGATCCCTCTCATTACCTGCCCACTCTCTGCATCTTCTTTTAAGTCATACTTAACTTGGAAGCACAGTAGACTTGTATGACACAGTATGTAAATTGTCCCTTTACTTTTTTTTTCATTTTTTAGTTTGTTTCTGTTGTTCCTTTGTGGCAGCGCTCACAAAATGACGCCTCATTTCCACACATTCAAGGAAGCAGGCTCTGCTTCTAAGGACCTCGTAATCAAAAGACAGACAGGTGGCCAGGTAAAAGAGAGGGACAAAAGGAGGGAAGAGAAACAACAGTGCTAGAAAGGAAACTGGTTGTCGCCTTCTCCCTATTGTCACTGACACCACTACACAGCCAAGATAAAAAGCTGCCAATGAAAAGTCCAACTATTCATTTTCACTGGTACTGAGATCGTAAGAATCCTGGGTTTTTTTTTTTTTTTTTTTTTTAAAGCATGCCAGTAACCTTATGCTGAAAAAGAAAAGAAAAATGATGAGTGCTTTAGAGTTCTCAAGTATTTCCTGCAGGAAACAGGCTTGAAAATGATGGATTTTTTTAAAAAATTATGTCTTCAAGGATGTTGGTATTTTGCACATCACACACAATTCTAAAACCAGATGACAAACTTTGAAAAAAAAAAAAAAAAGTGAAAAAAAAAGCCAAAAACTCCTGCAGCCTTTTCTCTCAAGCAAACAGTAAATGAACAGTCTGTCTTTCTTAAGTGCAATACACTCCACTATCAATTTGTGCACTGGACCATTTTTCCTCAGTAATATCCCAAAACATAATGCACTGTTTATTGAGCTCTACAATTGCATTACAAGTGTTCCAGAGTTTAAAACACAGTGCAGACAAATCAAAGAGATCTCGGCAAAGGAGGAAACAAGCACATTACAGCAGACGCAAGAAGGCTACGTGAGACAGCAGGAAGAGCAAGGGACCACGTTTTGTACCCACAGAAGCAAGGAGAAAGAAGAAAAGGCCAATCCAAGACGTGCAGGCACAGACTGAGGTGTGTGTAACTAGGAGAACACGTGGACTTTTTGTTCTCCATCTGGTAACTTTGCTTTTCTAAGAACTCTACCTGCTTGCAGATGAGAGATCCTGCTGTTTGCAGCCGACACAGGAGGGATGCAGAGCTGCACCGTGTGTCTCCCGAGCACGGGAAATGGTTCGATGCAGAGCGGGGAAGGGGTTGTGCAGCTCACACGTGTTTGCGTGATCAAAGCTTCACTCACAAAACAGGTCTCTCCATTTTATGCACTGAAAAAACTAATACCCATCAAGCAAGTTAGAATGAGGTTTAGATACAGAGCTTATCGTCTAGATCTTGTCATATATGGATACCTTCTGCAGCCATCCAGAGCTTCAGTCCAATTTTCTATGGAGCTACAAATCTTGCAGCGTGAATTTTCACCACTGGTTACTGCCACTTAAGACTTTTTATTATTTTCCAAAAAGGGTTAAATGCATGAGCAACTCTCTTAAAGGAGGGCAAGAAATAAGAACGGCACATATGATTCCTTTCTTTTGTCACCAAGACCCAGCTCCACCCAAGAATGCTGCAAGAGAAATTAACAATAATGGTAATAATAACCCAGAGCTTCTGTGCAAAAGCTGTCTAGAGCCTAAAATAAGCCAAAGGCATGCTGAAACCACAAAGTTATAGCAGGCTTCATTGTTTCTGCAGTCCATGTCCTACTAGACAGTTTCATTTTTCAAATACACTTATGCTAAACTCTACTTTTAATTTATGTATAACCTATTATCCCTTATTATGTTTTAGGAACAGCTTCTACTAATTATGCTACTATCTTTAGCTCACTTTTACATTTACAAAAGAAGTCTTTTATAAGTTTACATATAGGTCTTAGCGGGTTTAAATCCGTTAATATTGCAAGGATTATACTCACCTGGAACTACATTCTTCTCTATAAAGCAAACACGCATGCAATTAAAAGATACCTCCTTCACTCTTGCCTAATGTAGCTGCAGCAGGCATCAGATACATGTGTTAATACACAACAGTAATTGATAGAGCTATTGAAAAATAGCTTTTGGCATAGGGAACTGAAGCTCTACAATGCAATTAGACTTATTAATGATATTACCCACAAAGATGCCAACTGTGATGATATTCTCTGTTTTAAGTGCGCCCTTGTCCTCGTACGATACTCATTCTCTTACAAATGCGAACGACAACATGGAAGCTACTTTCTAGGCTTGGAGTCAGCATTTTATTATTGCTAAATATGCTAGAAGCAGAAGCCCTCTCATTTGCCAGTTCTTCTGTTTTAACCTGGTCGTTTTGGCTGCTCCTTCTCACTGCTGTTCCATTGTGGGCTGGGCCCTTCCAAATGGATTGCCACATCCTGGCAACACCTCACATCTCAGCTCAGGAACTTGGCCATCACTTTTAGGAGACTACAGACTTTTCCTTCTCCCACACACCTGTACACCAAGAAGTGTTCCTGTTACCCCTGCCCCTTGGCTGCTCTGATTTTCTAAGATCTGACCCACTCCCGAGAAAGCACATTTCTTCTGACAGGAACCACCAGTTTGGCTCTGCGTCCTTGCTGCACCACACTGTCCACATCCCATGCCACCACTTGAGAGCATAAGTTGCTCCAAGTGAAGCTGAGCTTGCTTGGCACTGGGTACCAGCCCCCCAGAGCACCACCAGCGCTGGCACACTGCTTCCAGTCAAGGTCTAGCAGTCTCCAGTACCAAACTGGGTATTTTCCTATATTGATATTAGGCACGGTAATGGTGGAGTGAAAGGACAGCTCAGAAGGAAAAGATAACAAGTTTTGCTAGCGTAGACATGGCTGTAAGCTTACACTGGCCAAGAAAAAATGAACTGTCACCTTTCTAATAAGCCCTACCCCAAGCACATCCTTTTGTAAAACAAGCTGGCCAGACATTTATCCTAGCCAGGGCAGAGATGACTTTATTTTTGATGCAAGTTGGCAGGAAGGGAGCCAAGGAGGCTGAGCTGCTACGTGTTTGTAATGAAAGAAGAGAAACCAAGTGTCCTTCTTACACTGTCTTCAGCAGCTGAACAGAGCAGGAAGGCTGCAGTGTTCATTTGTAAGTCAGGACACTGACACGCACTCTCCCCTACTACAGCTCAAGGCCCATAGATCATTTTTAGCTGAAAATTGTTTCCCAGAGCCTGCAAGATCTCAGAACTCGGGAGCAATTAAAATTCACTCCATTTCCATCACCTGTTCAGCTGTATTGTCCAAAAAAATCTGCGCAGTTTATTCAGTGTGGCTTACATGTCTTAAACACGGAAAGGAACTGTACAAACAAATCCTTCTAAGGAAATCTATGGGTTTTAAAATACTGAACTACACTAAATTCTGGAAGAGAGCGGTGATATCTATAAACTCATACACTTAGAAAGTAATTAAGAGTGAGTAAATGAAAAATGCTCCAAGAGCTTGGTATTTCCAGCAGCCAGGCCTCCTTTTTTTGGCATGAATTCTCCCTTTTTTTCAGCACTTCCACGTGAATACTGCACTATGCAGACTCAAGGGCCTGAAAGGGGTTATGGCCAAGATGGGAGATACTGTAGGTGTGCTGGTGCACGACAGGTAACGCAGCTGTCCTCCATCAGAGAAGCACACCATGGAAGGCCGCACGCTTGACCCCTTCCCTCTTCATAGCATGCTCATCAATCCCCCCCCACCACGGGCTTGGGGATTGACTGATTATATTTATCACACTTGTAGTTCACAGGGCAATGGTTTAAATTTCATTCAATACACTCCATCTGGGAGCGCTTTTAAAACACACCCACAAGCACATTTCTCCCTCTCACCCCGCACCCCCGCAGCGATCAGCCATCTGTACTCTGGAAACAAATCCTAAAAAATTATTCTAAATTAAAAACTCATTTTAAAAGAAAAGTAGTATTAAACTGTTTTATAAACATAATAAACCACAGTAAGCCTTGGTTGCAATAAATATCCAATTCTTGCCTACAGCTATTAGAATCCACAAGCGTATTTTTAAGTTTGCTAGCAAACAGTATATTTATTCTGACCATGATTTGTCTTCTGTGGTTTAATGCTCTCTCATGTTTCTTTCATATGTTTACAGAGGTGGGGGAAGAGAAGAGAGAGAGAAAGCAGGCCGTCCTGAAATATGTTACAGATTCCTGTAAGCCATAATGGCTCTCTGAAGGACTGCCACTTCTTCACAACGCGGCCCGGCTCAGCCTCAGGACAACAATATCCATAGACACGTACTGTTCATGTCCCTTGCTTCATTCACAATTGATTAAATTCGGTCAAATTAGTCAGGGAAAAAGAAAATTAAAAAGGAGAACAAAAGCGAGTCGTAGTATATCACGCAGATTGTGGTGAGGCACCACGGTGGGAATTTGCTCCCTTCGGCAGAGTTGCAGCCTACAAAAAGAAGTGGATTTGTGGGAGGGTGGGGAGGGGAAAGGGTAAGGGGCAACCGTGACTGAAGACAGAGGCGGTCTCAGTAAGAAAATAAACATTAAATGATGCAGTCATGGGCATGGGAATGGTGGTTTAGCTGCGTGGGATTGTGATCACACCAATGAGCTACTCCATAAATGCAAAGAAATCAGGAAGCGAATCAATTTTTTTTGTGTGTGAGACAAAGTATATATTCTTAACATCCCAAAAGATGAACAACACAGTAGATGTTTTAGTTTGCTGATAAATTCAGATGTCTGTTAGGGAAAAAGCAGCGTTCATAGTCTGGCTGCCGTGCTAACTCAGCGGCAACAGGAATCCCACAGGACCCACTGCCAGCATCATCACAGCCCAGGGATGAGTACAGAGCAAGGGCCAGCCCCAGCACTGCACCACTGCAATCCCTTGATGGGAGACAGCAGCAGGCCAGAAATCCCAAGGCTGTGTGTGTGACCATGTGGCCATGGGGCACAGACAGAAGGGGAGATGCCTGCATTCTTCCTCAACCAACAATTCAGCCATTTCTATTATGGCTCCGTAGATTTAGGTGAAAAAACTCTGCATATGGCTGTGCACTGACTTCAGAAAAGAAGTACAGTTGATTTTTATCAGATGTTTTAGGCTGCAGTTTTATAAACAGATGGAACATGCCTCAGCTAACGCCTGTAAGAAGTCCTCTTGACTTCAGGAGTTTCATGTGGATAAACCCCTTTCACAAGACCTCATACAGGAAGCCTGCTCAGTACTGCCTGCTTGTGCCTCATGAAATCACTGGATTTTTATTTTATTTATTATTAGTTACCTTGCCTACACGTGATCTGATTAAAACAAAGTTGGTCTGCTCAAGGGTATCCAAATAGGATGCCTTCCATGAAAGAACTGCACCAGGGACTGTTTGATTAAGTACTATGAAAGTTTCTACATGTGTATTACAATGAAAACCAACACAGTAAGTTTAACTACAAAGCTATTCCTTCCTGTGTAAGGACGATTACATCTCACAATGTGTAACTAACGTAAGTTAAATTTTTATTGACTGAAGTTTATAATACTACCAAGCATTACCAAGAGGAGGAAAAAGGAAGTGAAGGAGAGCAAGGATGTCATAACAAAAGCCTGCACTAAAGAATTTACAAGGAAGAAGAACAAACATCCTCTTTGGGAATTACTCTGGCAACACAACAAAGAATTATAGCACATAAACTAAGGTTACATAAACAGTCTAATAAAACCTGGGACTGATATATGTAGAAGAGACATCTTGTAGTACAATTCCTTGGATAACAGTTTCTACTCGGAAAAGTAACCATGCTGTAATTAGTAAAAACCAAAAGATCATCTCATCCAAGAGGGGAAAATAATAAAAAAACAATATATAGATAAATAACCCAAAACAATGAAATAGTTCTCTTCTTCCTAGAGGGAGATACATAAAAATTGGATTGGAAAACATCAATCTTCCCTGAAAAATAACCTCCGTAACACAAATTCACCTACTCTTTTAATGCAAAACGTCAGTTCCCTGAAAGCAGGATGACCTCTGCAACAAAATAAAGTGCAGAATCACACATTGCAACACCTGGCAAGGTACAGCTCTGCACGCCACGCAGGATGGAGTACTATTTCTTTCCAGCCATGGGGTGATCTCTGCTTCTGCATGTTTTACTCGGGTTTGTGACAAAACCGATTTTGAGACAAGGTCAGAAGACAACAGCTCAGTGTACAAAGGCAATGGGAGAACAATGTCAGCCGCTCCGCCTCGCAGCCCAGCCCTTCAAACCCTGCACACCATCCTCTCACGTTGCTCAGCAGCCACTTCAGCTAAGTACCTTATTGACACGTATTACCGTTTCCCTCATCTTGCTGGGCCCAATCACCATGACGGCTGCAGAAGTGAAGTCCTTTGTGCAATCTGTCCTGCAATTATGGTCAACAGCATCTCAGGGAAGGGGTGGAGGACACGTGACACCAACACGCACAGAGATTCATGTGATCCCATGCAACTGTGGCTTAACCAGATGCCTGATATATGCAGATGCCACACAACCAGCACCACAGCTCTTTGTGATGGCTCATTTCGTTTGCAGTTGCTATTTTTCTCCCCTCCACCATACACAAAAGCTACAAAACTGGCACTGATGTTTGCTTTGTTGTCATCGCTCTCAGGCACCTGAACCTTCATGATGGGGCTCTGACACACAAACTGACAAAACAAAGGTGGGCCAAGGAGAAGGAAGGGACTCAGTTTTCCACTGCAGATTAACAAAACCAGAAATGTACTGGGGGGAACTGGATTCCCAGGTGGGTTCCAAGAGGGCTCAGCGCAGAAGGGCGGATCTGTACGGATGCTAGCGTGCTCTGCCGAGGCCTTGTGGGGTCTGTGTGCCACCGCAGCCCGTGCCGATGCCACCTCCATCCCCCAGCCCACGGCCTTTTATGAGCTTTCATCAAGCCTCATGGAGAATAGCGCAAGGTAATTGGTGAGGCTTGTTTAAAACAGATTCTCCCAGAGAAAATTCCAGAAGGAGAGGGCTTGAAACAGAACTAAAGAGTGCCATCTACTGCAAAAAGCTGGAGAAACCTCAGACCCTGCGAGTGAGCGGCGGGGGCTGTAGGAGCACAGGCTGTGGCACAGCGTGGGCACACGCTTGGGGGCTGCCTGTGGGAAACAAGCCAGGGCTCAGTGCACGGGTGGCCTGCTGCCCTCCCAGTGGGTTCCAGGTCTGGCTGTGGTCCTGCAGGAGGATGTGCTGGTAGCTGCAATGTGGGGGCCAGGCCCAGCTTTGCACGGGCCTGGGGCTGCCTGGGTCTCACCAGAGCAAAATGGGGAGGCAGGAGGCTGTGTAGCCTCACCTGCTCACAGGAATATCCTCACAGTGCTTTTTATCCAACACGCTGCGGTACCTTAGAGCGTGCTTGCTTAACGAGATTGAACGAGTGAGCTCTAGAACTTGAGAGGGTTTCCTCTGCACTGAGAGTAAAGCACTGCTTAGAGCTCACTGAGTCACTGGGACAGTGAAGAGAGGCACTGGCTTAGGGAAGGGGGAAAGACCTAAGGGCAAACCCAAGTTCCAGGCACCATCTGACCTCCCCATCCAGGAGCCAAGTCCTGGCAGGACAGCGTGTACCTGCACCAGCCTGTAACGCAGCACAGTGCCACCACTGCAGGCTCCTCTCCTCCTGCACAACGCAGAGGCACCCGCCAATAACCCCAGTAACCAGCCTGGACTGGCACAGCCCCACTGCTTTTGCAGTTCTTCCAGGTGCCTTTCAGCCTTTCTTTCCCCTGCAAGTGCCTGGCTTGCATACGCCTGGTGAGCAGCCTGCAGATGGTGCTACCGACCAGCTTTTCCCCAGCTCCATAACAGCTTCCCTTCATCCTAAGGAGAAAAAAGCACTCAGGCTGCACGATGCACACTGAAGGGAACTGCTTGCTTCCATCTCGGGTTTCCTCAGCTTTCTATTCTTCATAACACAATGCTGCGGTTTCTGACTGCTTGGAACGTGGCAGTAATAACCCAGAGCAATTAAAGAGAGTTCTGTGAAAGCAGCTGTTGTGCAACGGAGTTCTAAGCCAAACAATAATGTTGCTTGCAGGCGTTTTCTTGACCAAAGAAGAAATATAACTGTTGTGCAAAGGGTCAAGGAGTCCCCAGTGTGCAGCAGAGCTGCAGCAATCACCTCGTGCATCATGTGTGCACTCACATCTAACCAGCTCCTGATCCTTCTTCAGCCTGCCATATGGGGTAGATGAGTGGAACTGCTCAAAACCAAACCAGAACTCTTCATACCCTTACTGATTTGCTTTTAGGTTGCAAACTTCAGAACCAGATCTCATGTTCAGATGTCCACAAACAAAAGAAAAAAAAGAACAAAAGCACCATTTTACTCTAAGGGAAGAAAATTCCTCATACTTCCTGCAGTTGGACATTGTGTTTATGTGAAAACCTTCCACCATTTTATCTGAGCTAAGTTCCACAAGCACAACTGAAATAGCACCGCGGCAGCGGGCGACACACTAGATCCTCCAAGCAGCAGAGAAAATCACTGTATTCAGAAATCCTCTTAAAACTAATGGCAGCCGAAGAAGCTGAGCCACCTTAATAAACTGGGCTGCTTTTATGGCTTTATCCTGCAAGATGCCAAGTACTCCGGCTCCAGCTCAGCACAATCCTTCAGGACAAGCTTGAATTCAAATACAGAGAGAGTTTTGTTCGAGTTAATGGTGCTGCCCAGGGGCCTAATGTTAGGCACGTGTTTAAGCACTTTGCTAGACTTGGACCAGTACTTACAAAGATCAATCTCTTATTTTAGAGCTCAAGTATACACTAAACAGTTTACACTGAGACTGTCAAAACTCTGGCTTCTTATTATTACTGCAAGAGAAACATTACATCAAGTGTAAAATCCTGAATGCTTTCTGGTTTAGAAAACCCGAAGATAAGTTATACTGGAAGCAGAGGTCTGTTTACAGCAAATGGACATTTAATAAAGACTTTTAAAAAAAATTATCAGGGAAATTTCATAGATAAAGCCAAGTTCTGAATGTTCCTGAGCACATTTTCTTTGCATTTCACAGAAGGAGATGGGGACCAAGAGTTTTGGCAAAGTCCTGTTCTAACAGATTTGTAGCAGGATCTCACTCGAGGACAATCTCCCACATCAGACAACTACAAGCTCAGGAAGGGTATGTCTGGATGACTCAGTTACCTACTCAAGAGGATAACTGGGGCAAAGAAACCCCCTGGCAGCCTGTCCCATCAGCCTGCCTGCTGCAAGCATCCCAGGCTGCACTGCTGACCAGCCCTGATGGATGGTACTGGGAAGTGAATGGGAAGGAGAATGGGAAAGAGGAGGACATCAAAGGGAAATAACGATTTGCTTGTTTCTAATAATATTTCGAAGTTGTCTCAGATGCCCACTCTGCCATTGCTGAAAGGAAGCAAGAGCTTCTGGCTGTCTTGCTATATGCATCATGAGGACACCAATGCCTGTAACGAAGAAGCTAGGAACAGAACGGGCCACCAAAGAGCTGCAGATAGCTAACTAACATCATCTGTTCTCTCATCTCATCTAAGATTGATGGGATTTTAAACATCCAGCCCACAGACAAACATGAATGGCGGTGGTTGTCCAAGGGCACCAAATCCCCACACATTTCTAGCATCCTTTTGCCTGTTTGCTTAAGTTCATCTGTGGCAAAACATAATTAACCTTTATTGGGCCAAGAGGATAGTTTCATGCTTTCCTCTTCCTTCATCTCTTCTGTCAACCCCCATCCTCTGCACAAAGATTGCTATTTGATTTTCTCTTACACAGTTTCTACAAGCTTTGAGGAATCTCTTGTAAAAGAGGTTTGCACAATACTTAGTATAACAGAGCTAAAAATCCAAGAGGAGTTATTATAAAGTAGTTTGTAGAAATGCTGAAGAAGGAAGAACACTAAATGGCTGTAGAGTGACTTGGACACGGTGAGATATTAGTGCTAGCTAAACCGGCAACGGTTTCCTTGCCTCTTTTAAAATATTTTTTTAATTAATTTCTCTTAAACTCTAAATGTTTCTTGTTTCCCAGTGTACCATAGAAGAAGGGAAGTGCTGACAGTTTGTGAACGTTTTTAGTCCAGTATCAGAGCAACACATACTAATGTCCATTTCTAAACTTAAAGAGGGAATATATTTTCTTCCAAGCAACAGTTGTAAGTACATTCTCCTCCAAAGCCTCAGCAAACAGGCAGCTTTGAGGTTTTGTTGTGCTTTTACCTACTTACGACAATGTGTAAGGGTGTGGAGTAGGGATCAGTCCTCTACTCATCAAGCTTAACGCAGTAAGGAATTCAGGTAACCCCAGTCTTGCTCACAGCACAAATCACAGAGCTGCACTCTGGTAGAGCAGCAGCAGTGGAGCAGGAGTAATTGCTGTCCCTCCTGTCCCGAGGGTGCAGGGAGTACTGCTTGATCACCCAGGAATATTCACAAGAGCCAACAGCCAAGTGCAGGTTGCCTGGAGCCCAATTCACATGAATTCCGTAGATTATTATTTCTTACTTGCAGATACCTAAAGCCAATGGTTAGGAAGTTTATGTTCCATGAAATTTATGCCAGATGATGTTACATACATCCATAAACTACATTTACCTGTAGGAGACAGCGAATCCACAGCATCGAAATGACATCAAATTATTTAGGACAGAGATATAAATACAGGACAATAGCAGGATTAAGATCAAAATGTTTCCTGCTACTCAAATCTGTGCCTGTATCTAATTACCTTTCCCTGTTCTATCTTACTGTCACGCGTGGCTTACTTTAAGCAGACAAATACAACGGTATGTTTGTTGTCACTAGAAGAAAGAATTAACCTCCCACTGGAAGTAGAAAGGGTTACAAGTACAGAAAGCACTCAGGTAACAGTGTAAGAAAATGAACAAAGGCAACAAGATCCACAAATTCCCTTCTGCCCAGAGCTGTGGCTGCCCCATCCCTGGAGGTGCCCAAGGCCATGAGTGGGCCCTGGGCAGCCTGAGCTGGGTGGGAGCACCCAGCCCATGGCAGGGGTTGGGACTGGGTGAGCTGTAAGGTCCCTTTCAACCCAAGCCAGCCTATGACTCTGTGACCTGAATATCCAAACTACTTTTGGGCTAGCGTTGACATTCTTAGCATCATTCCAGACCAAATAGCTAGAAGAACAAAAGGTCCCTGAAGCTATTGCAATTTATGAGGTCATGGGTCTTCCAAAAAGGATTGGTCATAAATCAGGCATAAGATTTATGGGCAGGATATAGAACCAGACTCTGAGCTCTGTTAGCCACTGATACACAGACTGCAATCAATTTTATATAAACAAAGTTTCCAGAAATTATGGAAAACAGAACGGGCCAAGTTACAGACACAAACGCTCTCACTAGTTAAAGTGAAAAATACAAAGTTTGATGCTTCCAGATCACTCTTCCCCTCAAACTCTGTTCTTCACAACCACAGCGGAACCACGGGGCTGCTCAGCACATCGGGATGGCAGACAGTGAAAGGTTTCTGTCCGCAGCTCCATCTGGAGTACGTCATAAATCGCAGTTGTCTACATTAGCCAGGCAGCCTAAATCCCCGAGCATTTAACATGCTTTTTGTTAACCGGGGTCAGACCCGCACATCAGATTTTGCAAGGACACTTTGCACCTCTGAACCCATGAGCTTCTCTCCAAGAGACGTGTAAACCAAACTCTAAAAGAGATTGGTTAAGAAAGAACTCCCGAGTCAGCCAGAGGGTCTCGGCGGAAAGCTCTGCTTGTATCTCTGCAGTTGAAAACAAGCAAACATCACTCATCTCATCACAGGGTAAAGGAAGGACAGCCCCGAAACCTGCCACCCCACTCCCATGACTTTGTCTCACTGGAAAATGTCTCTGTTTATCTTAGTATGTAGAAATGCTTTCTTTAAATGCAACTCTCCTGAGGCTTCAGCCTCAATAAACTGGGCAATTTCTTATGATCGAAAAGAAAAAAAGAAAAAAAAAAAGAAGCGAGAGCAAGAGAGAATTAAAGGTATGTGCGAAAATGTTTCTCAGGCTCTTTATGGCTGATTGAGCTAATTTACTGTGGAATGGGCAGCAGACTATCTTTAGATAAATGCTAATGAGGACGTTAGTGCTTTTTTCAGTCTGGCTGCTACTATTATGCTGAAAGGGAAGGTCAACAGCTAATAAACCCAGTTAACAAGCCATTCTGAACTTCACTTTAGCTTTAACACGCTTCAAAGTTGCAGTCATTAAATCCATAGGCTATTAGGAGCTGCCCTCCCGTTTTCAGTATGAGTGAAGGCAAACTTTCAATGTAGTCATTAATTGAATTAACAGACTCTAATCCAGTTTGATGCAGTGTAAATTGAAATAAAGATGTGCGTAGGTTTCCTCTTTTCTGGCAGCGTTGCGTCCAACTACTTTTGTTATCATTTCTGTGTGCCTCCCATGAAGGGTGCTCTCATATATATACAACCTTTACCACTAGCTACTCATTGATATATGAATATCATTTGCTCTCAGAAGATGAAAGCTGGCAAAACAGAAGCGTATCTTAACTAATGGCTTCGCTTTACCGATACAAAGTGGTAAGTGGGGACCGCAAAACGCATTGCCACTATTGCACTGTGTTATGCTTCTTTGAAGTACAGAAATATCACACACTTAGCAGATAGGAAACCTCAGGTAGGGAGATGTAAGTGAAGAACATGAGATCACAGGCAGAAAAAAAAAAGTCTGAGTGTTTTGTTTTCCAGCAAGCTCAACAGTTTCCCTTTAAGTAGTGTGAAGCTGAACCCACACTGCGCACACGGGCCTATTTCCATCAGAAAACAGGTGATGGAAAGCCATACAAATGCTAAAAAAATTGGTATAAAATCTATTTTCTAAAAGGGCAAGAATTGCATCACTTCGTAAACCATGCACTCCAGTCCCTGAAAGTGTCATGGGCACTGTGTAAGGGAATCCTGTCTGCTCAGCCAAACACCCCAGCTACTACTGGGAACATCACACGTAACAAATGGCACAGAACTACATGGATTTCAAGCCTGAGTGCTAGCTGCAGCTAGGTAGATAACATTTTAAACACAGAACTGGACAACTGCCTGGTGCTGAAGCAGGAAAAGCTCATTCCTGTGACAGCCACTGGACTGCACCCCAGTGCGCTGAGCACCAGGAAACCAACGCATTTTCCCAGTCAAGATGCAGCAGAGGAAGCTCCAGAATGATTAAATACAAGATAGCAAGCATTTTATGTCTGAATTGGCAATGTGAACTCTTAAATTATCCTAAACCCAGCGCACAGTCACCATTTTAACATTTCACAATTTACATGATGATGAAGGTGAACAAAAGACCACTGCTGCAAATTTATCATGGAATTCAATCCCAGTGGACAAGAAGTTCTCTTGTCGCTTACATACATAGTCCTCATGTTTCCTACAGGGAATTGGGGCTCACTCATTAATCTAGCTAAAATTCAAAGGCAAGGAAGCTAAGACATAGTTATCCACATCCAGAGTACTGGCGAGAGTGGGATAGGGCATTTCTGTGCCTACAGAGACCATTTACAACACTTCTTTACTATTGACCTTCATTACTGGCCTTCTCGGACACTCCCAGTAAAGAAATGCAAGCTTCCATTACTGCAAATATGAAGATATAGAACTACATTCGAAATGCAGTAGGACATCTGGAGAGGAAAATGCACGCATATCCAAATCATTGTGTTCTTTCAGAAACAGAAAAATACAATGGAGCTTTAGAAATAACTAAATATAGTAATTTTGGTTCAACTGTAATTAAGGGAGAAAAAAGCACGACTTCCCCACATCCCTTTAAGAGTCATCGTTCAATGTCACAGCGATATTCAATTATCCCATATAAAGAGTATTTACTTTCTTTTCTGCATTATTATTATATTATCCACTATTTGTATTACTGCAGAATGAGTAGAAATAGAGGCCTCCAGCTGAGACTGACAGCCCCCCTCTGCTTGCCACTATGAAGATATACGGCACAAAAGCATCCCTGAACGGCTTTGTATTACCAGAGACAAGACAAAGTCTGAAAGAAAGGTAAGGTCGGTGTTTCCATCTTATGGGTGGGGAAATTAAGGGAAACTGAAAAAAGAAAAAAAAAAAAAAAAAGACCCGAGAACATGACAAATGATTTCACACAAGATTGCTTCTGTCTATTGTTTGCAAGCAGGTCTTTGTGATTTTTCATGGACACCCTTACCATGCCTGGGCAGGAATTTTAAGCACTCATCCAACAATGCTCACCAAATACTCATGGCCTCAAGTTGCGGCAGAGGAGGTTTAGGTTGGATATCAGGAAAAACTTCTTTACTGACAGGGTTGTTAAGCACTGGAACAGTCTCCCCAGGGAGGTGGTTGAGTCACCATCCCTGAATTTGTTTAAAAACCATTTGGATGTGGTGCTCGGGGACATGATTTAGCGGTGGGTTGTTAGAGCAGTATGGTTAGGTTGTGGTTGGACTTGATGATCTTGAAGGTCCTTTCCAACCTGAGCAATTCTATGATTCTATGAAAAGTAGAGTGTGACACTGTAAAAGACATTTCTTCTCAGTGTTTCCACTTAAGCATTTGCCCAGATGAATACAGTGCATGCATTACAGCCCATCTTGGCCAAAGTCCAACGTGAGCCAGGGCCAGGCGCACCAAGCAGGTGAGACAAGCACCAAGAAACGCTTGGGAAGGCAAGACAACAAGCAACAACGATGGCAGGAATAGACACAGAGAAACCAGGTTTATCTAAAAAAAAAAAAAAAACAACCAAGAAAACGGTGTTAAAAGAATACAAAAGGATGGGAGATGCCCTGATGATGTGCACTGCCAGAAGGTATGCAAGCTCACAATGGAGACAACAAATGCATCTTTTTGAGTTTTGTGTATCGTAGCAATTTTCAACTGAGATTATTAAAACACATTTCAAATGTAGTCCAACCTCAGAAAAAAAATAGGCGTAGTTGCAGTATATTGTTCCATGTATACGATGAAAAGTGGAAATGAAGAAAAACATTGAGTTATGCTTAGAAGGGTGTAATAAAACTCAGTGGCTGCAAGGAGAGTTTGGAAAAAAAGAAAAATCAGGCTATAAATAGGATGCTAATTTTTAACTGAGAGAGTAATTAACCACTAGAACAACTTCCCAAGGACAGCAGTGGATTGCCAATTACAGGCAATTTTAAAGTGAAGACCAGATTTATTTATTTTAAAGATATGCTCCAACAGGAGCTAATTGCATCAACTCCTGCTGCCTAAGTTGTACCGAAGTGCAGACAAAGTGATCCATGCGGTCTCTTCTGGCACTCTGCTCTCTGATCAGAGCAGCCAGCAACCCAGAAGAAATGTGGGAATGGCAAAGCAAATAAATTGCACCTGTGTAGATACCATCAATGCTCTGAGAATGGTCAACATTCCAACTCAGCATCAGCACAACAGAAATTCGGCTCCACGGTAGCATCAATTCAGTATGCAGTCCATTCAATTCCACCTTCACAGTAATAGAGAACAGAAATTAGATGGGGCAGCACTACCTTACAGCGTATTTATTTGGTAAAAGACACTAAAAGTAATTTTATAAGATGCATGTGAGGCTCTTCATCCATTTGGTGTCTGGTTTTCTACCACATTATGTTTTCTGCCTGCATCCAACACATAGCTATTAGCCTTTTCCCACTTCTCAGAGCCTTTTGAACCTGCAAACCAATTTCAGCCAGATACAGCAGAAGACATTATCAAAGGAATTACATCCTCTGGGCAAACCAGGTAAAAGCTGAAGTTCAGCAAACGACCTAGCTGAAGAAAGGCCACAACAGAGCCCTGGGAGGAGGGAGATGGAAATAAAAGTGGTCCAGAATGACACAGCCATTGAGAACAATGGAGGGAAAATGGGAGCAGCAAATTTTCCCGTCCCTCGGTGGCAACAGAGCTGCCCACCCTTCGCTGCTGATGGCAAGACGGCACAGGAGCTCAGTCTGACTATTTTTATTAAATAACAACTGCTCTACTACTAGGAATCAAACAGTGGCAGGACAGAAGGGAGCAGCCTCTGGCTGGAGCAGGCTGACAAACCCAGCAGGCAAACTACAGACTGCAAAGGCAGCTGAAACTCAAAGCATCATAAACTTTTTTTTTTTTTTTTTTAAATTCAGAACAATGCTCCCCTCACACCTGGTGATTTTGGGAGTCTTTGTAACCGATGCCTTCGCAGCACCTTCCTGTGAAGGCAGGCGGCAGCTGAAAGGCACTAGAACAACATGCCAAGGCGTTCTGTTAGCAGTTTCACTGCAATTTGATGTAATAAGTGTTGATCTCAATTCACTAAGCATTTGTGTCAATTTGCCACCCGGTTTGGTTTAGTTTTAAGGCATTTCTGTTGCTTTTAAAAAACAGCATTAAACCATAAATTAATTAGCTGCTTTACAAGCTTCAGGTATGCTGTTAGCCTTCCAGCTATCTGCTGAGCTGCATCTTCGCATTTTTGCAGCGATGTGCAAAGAACAATTTTCATCATTAAAGTGAAACTTTCAAGAGCTCTAACAGGAAAGCCCACTGGTGCCGGTAGGTGGTGGAGCATTCCTAAATGCATTATGAACTGTATTTATAGGAGCTGTCTAGTCATTTAATGGGTTCTTGAATGATTTGCTTAGGTGTTTACTTTTACTAAAAGCAGTTTATAACCTCTGCTCTCAGCTCTGAAGTTCCTCTTAAATCATCCTGTAAATATATCACAGGGCAGTAAGAGAGAAGGACTCAAGTTTTCCACCTTGAGTTTTCTTTTTCTGTTTATGCTTAGGGATCTGTAGTCTCTCTGTTGTCACAGGAACAGGGCACGACTGACCTCCATATGGTGTGGCACTATTCCCAGATGGATTCAGCTCGGTGCCAGAATCCCTGATGGAGACATTCGCTCCACTCTCTGTTTCCTGGGGATCCTAACAGGGGAGCCCCTTCCAGTACCCGAAGGCATCGTAGTGACAACAAATCCCCTGGGCTTCCAGCACAGCAGTCTCAGCATCCACTGAAGTCAACAAAAATGCACTTTGCAGCAGACGCTCTTGAGATGTAGGTGTACAATCCCGTATCTCTACGTTTCAGAAGTTCGGACTGTGTAGAAAATTCAGCAGAATGCATATTAAGCCAAATACTGGATCTTTGCTTCCACCAACCGTCAACGGATGCTTCCTCGGCAACATTTTCCAGATGTGACCCCAGCCTTGTACTGAGCAGAGCTTGGGGCTGCTCCTCCTCCCACCCCACTCCCTTCCCTTACATTAAGAGTCTGGCAACAGCACCGCTGCCTCTGTCATCTGTCACCTCGTGGCCCTTCCATATATCAATGTTTGACTGCTTTCTATGTAAAACAGGTCATTAAATTAATCAGAAATTGACTACTACTACAAACACCTTTTGAATAAGGTCAAATTAAGATAAAAGTCCTTGCTCTTTTCGTCTCTCAGCAACAAAGACTATAACCAGGCGGCTAAACCTGCCATTAATGTCAGCATGCAGATTAAATGTCATTAAAGGCAATTTGTCACTTACATACACACTTATCTCAATCTAATAATTAGCAAAAGGTCAGGCAGATAAACCCGCACATTTCAATCTCCAATAAATTTCAGCCGCAAGAAATGACAAAATACAAGCTTAACCATATAGACACGTATTTGTATTTGAAATACATAGGCATAATGAAATGCAGCAAACTGCATAATCCATTTGAAGGATCCGACTGATAGCAAGCCTTCCTCTGACACCGTATTTAAGCTGCAAGGAGAAGCCAACCGCGTAATCCTGGATCAAAGCAACACCCTGAGATGAGCCAACACCACAGACCCTGCTTCCCCACGTGAGCCCCCTGCGGAACGGCTCAGCAGACCATGGCCAGACTGCACTGCCAGTGTCACAGCTGCCACTTGCTGGCGCTTCAGGGGACAGTATCAGCCAAGAAGTGGAGCAAGAATGAATAAAAGAGGCAGAGTCGGGTCCGACCTTCCCGGGCGGCTCCAGCACGTGCCTGGTGAGCTGACCACACGCCCGCAGCAAACTGATGGTGCCCAAGCGAGAGAGCAGCTGGGGACAAAGCAACGTCTTTCGTTCTTTGCCTTGGCACCTCCACACCTCTTGCAAGGCTCAGCTGTGCTGTAGGACATGCCTGGCTGCAGCTGCGTGTAGGCAAGAAGCAAAGCAGGGTTCCCTATGTCTGCACTCCACTGCATTGGAAAGATTTTGCAAGCCAGAATTTCCTGTTAGAAATCAAGCTCTAAACAAGCTGCAGAAGATAGAGTTGCCAAATCTGTGTTTTGGAAATCGTGGAAAAAACCTCCTTTAAATGACACTACAGTGAGGTGGATGGCTGATTTGTTTGCTTGAACAGAGCAAGCTCAGAGCGTGCAGTGAGTTCTGCTCCTATCACAGGACCAGCAAACCTACCCACCTGCGTGCACCCACACAGGCTTTGCTGCAAAATGCAGCATCAGAATGGGCATTTCTGTTCATGGTAGTCAATTCCAGGGTGTGTCGTGTGGGATCAAGGGACATTCTTCTAAAGCAGAAAAATAGAAGCTTCAAATCTCTCAACGTTCAGCGGAGAAAAAGGATGTACAAATATTCCTAAATTCAAACCCAGCCCACAGACCACGCTTCCCTTAAATATTTCAAGTCTTCCCTTACTCTAATGATCATTAACAGTACATTTTCAGATCCCTCCTGTGAGGATACAGCTGTGATATGGATATTAATAACCAAATAACATATGGAGATTTAGAGCAGTAAAGAAGAGGTTTTTAAAGCAGTTTCAAATGCTTCTGCTCGTGTTTTGTTTGCTTTTTTGCATATTGGCAGCACTTAGCCCATCTTCAATGTCTAAACAGCTACTTCAGATGGCAGTGCAATGGCAAATTGTCATTATTCAGCCTTTACCTCTGCTTCTAACACAGCGGGGGACAGTTAGTTAACTGCGTAGGGATGCTGTGCTGTTGTAATAGTTCATAGCAAAGAAAGATGGTTTGAAGGAGTCAGACAGTTTACCCAGCTGCTCTTCACAAGGTACTCTGTGATTAATGGAAAGTACATGTGTGAAACCAGCTTATATGACAGCAAGTCAGAACTGTACGCCTCTTATACAGCTGGGGGAGGTTTGGGGTGCCTTACTGCAAACGAATTAGGTATGAGACAGATCTGCAGCAGATCGATCTGAGGAAGCTTAAGTACTTTTTTCTGTGTTTGGTTTTCAAGACGACACACAGGCTCTGTATATTCTAACCCTGTGATCTCAGTGTCCTACAGTCTTCGTTTTGGTGGGGAATGTCGCACATCAGCATCCCCCAGTGCCCAAACATATGTCTTCCAGAGATTCTCACATTCTCTGCTAATACAAAGAAAAACCACAACAGGCACTGCCTGGAGGCTGACACGTTGACATAGCAAAACTTGGGAAAAGATTAACTCCTCAGCCTGAGGTCCTAGAACTGTCCATTAAAAGCTAGCAACGTTTTCCCACTGCCGCGAACAGAGGCGGATCGAGCCCTGACACACATCACATTTCACGATCCTTACCAATGGAACGTGCTATCCCAGCACAGACGCAGAGGGTACCACACTGAATGTGACCACCAGCGCTGCAGGTACGAATTGATGAGAACTTCTTTTCCTCTCTAGGCCCGTGGAAGGAGCTGATGGTGGGACAGAAGAGGCTCTGCCCTCTGGTTGTGCCCCTTCTCCTGTGTCAGTGTCCCTCTGCTGCCAGAAGGACACAAGCCCGGAGAGCCACGTTCCACCCTGCAGCTGTGGACAGGGCTGCTGTGCTTAAAGGTTACAGTGATTAAGCACCGTGATTAATTTAGTCTCAGCAGAATCAATTCCACTCAACTACAAATCTAATTTACATACTGGAGAGGACTCTGCCTGCTCCCTGGGCAGCGTGGTTTTGAATTTAGACTCATTTTTCTCCAATGAGTGCTTTGAGGGCTCACGCCGCTGCTAACAAATGTTTTGACAAAGCTAATGGGACAGTTCTATTTGTGTCACCGCTTCCTCCGCTCGCTTTCCTCTGCTCTTTCAAAAAAAGCTCAGCAGTTCCCAAACCTCTTTTAATGTGAAAGCTACGCATGAAAGGATCACCGACATGGGAATACGCCCAGCATGCTATTCCTCTCCAAGTGCACCATGGCAGGAAGGCCAACTCCCATAAGGTGTTTTTCCCCAAGTGAATCTCACCTCCCAGAACAGATCCAGTCCTAACCAACCAGAAAGGCGTTCAGCTTGAAATGCAGGAGGTTACCCAGGTGTGTACAAGCAGCAAATGCAGGAATGGGGCAGGTAACTGTTCCTACATGAGCAGGACTGTGATAGCCACAAGAGAAAGAAAAGATACAGAGAGAATTCCCAGCAGAAATAAGCTAAAGGACACCGGATATCATATAGTTAGTAATATGCAAATTATGTCAAAATCATGATCCGTTTTGAAAAATCACGGCCTGAGTTAGGGATGATGGCAAGCAAGACCTCCATGCCACTCAATGCCTTTAGACTTCAGCTCTCTGGATTTGCAGTCGTGAGAGCAACTCCACTCAGGAGATGACACAACGAAACTATTTTAGCAGCTGTTTTTTGGTCAGCAGCATATGTCTGGGAGTCACTGACACAGGGATGCCCTTAATTTCTAGTTTTCTTTGAGGAGTGCAATTTTCAAAACTTATAAACAGCTTCAGTCCTTCAGAGAAGCACGTGAATGGCAGCTAATGGAAACCACACGAGCTTTCCTTCTGAACGTACCACGAGGAGAAAACGATTGCTTCCTAAACCTAAAATGGATTTTCCACGCAACAATTTGCACAGCACTAGTATACCTGCAGCTAGCGTAACCCAAAACCTCACAAAAGGCACCTGCTGAGCCATCTTTTCTGTTACCTCCTTCACCTTACACCAGAAATACCTTAAATTATAAATACATCGCAGAAACCCAACCCGCAACACCCCCAGCACATCCCGATCCCTATCGCACACTTCTCCCTTTCAGCCCAAGCGCTCCGCCGCTGCCTTCTGTCGATACCAGCGCAGCACGCCTTCAAATATTTAGCTGAACTTGATCTCCGACACCACCACGGGGAAAAGCCAGAGCCCGTGCCCACTGCTTGCTGAGCAAACCCTCCATCCCAGGAGAGGAGCGCGGGCTCTGCCCCTCGCCCGCAGCCAGGAGCCGTGACGGATGCCGCAAGTGACAGCTCCGCGCGGCCGGGCCAGCCATCACTCGGCGGGCAAAGCGGCAGCGGCGATGACAGCTTCTCTGATTCCTTCATCAACCGATGTGACTGAGTGACCTTTTCCAGTCTGAGCAGCTGCCTCTCTTCTTTTTCAATCATGGCAGAAAATAAGTCCCTTTGGGTGAATCTTGCCCTTTTCCTAATTTTAAATGACGGCAATTGTCATTATGCTCGCTCGCTAAATACAGCGGTGAGTGGTGGCACGCTGCGCCGTGTGCAGGGAAGCTCGGCTCTGCTCCGAATGACTTCAGATTGCCTAGGAATTCCTCTGCAAGATCAGAGCTCGTGCTCCAGGGGTCTGCGTGGCAGCTGCGCGAGAACAAATCACCATGCAGGGGAATGGACCTGCTTACCTCCAGATTTTGGCAAGGAGAAGGAAGAAATTGCAGCAACACGAGAAAATGAATGTGCTCATGCAGCTCTGGAGACACAGTTTGCTCTTCACGGTGGGAAAAGGAGAAATGCCATTAATTAATAGCAGTGCCAAAGTAATGGGTTTTCAGGTAGCTTTGCCACTAGCAGCTTTGCATCCCTGCTCATGCACGATGCACACTGCAGCCACTCTCATCGCACCCCAGCGACTGGAGGCAGCAAATAACACAAAAAAGTTCCTGCAGCAAGCAGTCAGTTTGAAACGGGGATGAGCCTGCCTGGGCTCAGCATTTGCCTGCTTTCAGTTTGCCTTCTGTATACATCTCAACCCTTGAGTTTCATGAGTAAAAAAGTTCAAGAAACGTGTGTTTCTGAAGCTGTACAGAGTATGATCAGCATCATTATTTAAATCCTCACAGAACTACTTTTGCTGAGAAATCCTACCTGCACTTTGAATGGCAATACAGGCTGGGTTCTGGCACACTGTCTGTAGCTGTTACATAGCTCCAGCACTGCAGAGCATGGGCCCCTTCCACATAAAATAAATCACAGCAGGAAGCATCCTCAGGGGCTGTCTCACACGTTGTGCTTGTGTAATGCCTGCACACCTACACAACAACTCAGATTTTAGTACCTGTGAGAAACGCACTGGTTAAAAAGATATTTATAAAGCAGAAAGTCCAAGCAAGCAGGAAAACACAACCTCTTTATAAAAACTGGAGCTCACAGAAAAAGAGAGGCTAAAATTATTCAACATATTCCTCCTGTAAATCATTTATTCCACTCTAGCAGGGAGAGCAGCTCTGTTTAGGTAACGCAGGAGCAGGGCTGGTAGCTGCAGGCCTGCAGAAATAAGATGGAAGATGATGATAGCACCGAGATAGAAGAGACAGAGTAATGTATTGTATCCAGGCTCTTCCTTGGCCAAAGCATACTTACTCATTACTCTAAACACTGTGGTTTCAGATGCCCCAAGGAATTCAATCTACTCTCTGCAGAAAGCCGGTTTCTCAAAAGCATGATTTGTATTCGCCTCCCTTAGCCAATAAATACATATCCTTTCACACTTTTGACAGAATATTGGCAAATGGTACATAATGACTGTTTTCTGTGGAGGATGTGCGTACGTAGGCTGGATTCTGTTTTGTTTTAAGCTAGTTCAATAGTCATTTCCGTCTGAGCTACAGAATTATAAGAACCATCGGGTTACTTCACAGGATAACAGATTGAAGCTTCAGTGGCCCAAATTACAGGAAAAGATGAGAGATGAACCGTGCTGGCACTCGGGCAGAAAACCAGATGAGAATTTCACAGTGCAGTAACTGCCGATGGGTGTGCTGCCGATGCTTTAAACCTTTGCTGTACCTTGCCATTATTGAGGGATTACAGGACCTTCTGTACAACTGCTGAGCCTGCCAAGTCCTACGAATGCTCACCAAAATCCCACACAAGCTGCTAAAATCTTCAGGGGGTTTTACAAGACAAATTTCAATAATCCCTTTAAGTGCTTCTTTAGAATTGAGCATGAATTTGCCAAATCCAGGATAGCTTATTCTTCTTAAATTCGTAGCACAACTAACCAGCGCTGTGTGCATTACAACAAAGTCAGAGTGCTCACTTGAATAAATGGCGCAGAATTTTAATACGCCCAGGCTGGAAATCTTGGGGTCAAAGACAGCATTCACATTACAGCATTTCCCAATTTTGATCAAACGAGAAGTACTGAACAAGGTAATGCTGAGATTTGGCATTCCCACCTTTTCATGGATATTTATTAGCACTGATCTAAGTTAGTAGACCAAAAGAAGTCCAGGAATACTAGGAAAGCTGTTCTCTTACAGTGGGTTTTTCCGCTAATTCTCTCCCACAGTAACAAATGCAGAAGTAGGGGCAAAAGGGGGGAATACCAAAGAGATGGGAGAGGGCAAAAACTTAAAAAGCATGAGGGGAACAATGGACACAAAGGGAAAAGAAGTGAAAAGTCAATGCAAAAGAATTTGAAAAAAAGATTAAGACATGAGGGAGAAAGGTAAAGAAAAGCAGTCAAAAGGAAAGAGATGGAAAAACAGAGGAGAGGAAGAGCAACACGAGCATTAAATGGCTATCAGCAACAGCAGGGAGAGGAAGCAACAGAAGATGGAGGCAGGCAGAAGTCAGCAAAGGCCCCGATTTCCAGACAAGGCACTGCGGTGGTTTCCACTTTCTGAAGCTGAAAGCACAGAGCACTGCTAGAACCCTGAGCCTTCCAAGACTTTCTCTAAAAACGAAGACTTCCGAAGTTATCAGTCACTCCTGAAAATCCCCTGTCCACAGCCACTTGTGAAGTACTTGGAGCCATACTGCACCTCCTCCGACACCCAGACAAGTGGCATCAATGTCTCCCTGTACTCCCAGGCCTACAGCTGCAGCCTCTCCCAGCACACACAGACACAATTTTTATACAGTATAAGGCACACAGGGGCTCCACTTTGATGTTTAGTGCGGAATAATTTATAGCTCAGATCCATATTTCTTTGAGAACGAAGTCTGATTGACAGTACGGACACAGGCCTTAATCCAGACATTGGCTCCCCAGCGGCAGGTCCCGACAGGAACTATCCTCCCAACGCAGATATTCTGCTTTCGCTCAAGGTGAAATTTCTTTTCCATTTGCCCTCTGGATACAGCCAGCCCGACTCACTATTTTCATCCTGCCTGTCCTTACAGAAACAGCTGGCATTGGAATCTTCCTCCCCTATCGTATTTCTAACACATGGGAAAAAAAAAAAATGGAGTGGATTGGATCACAAAACAAGAAAAAACCCGAAACATAAGGACGGAGCCCCACAGGGCTCTCAAGAAACCAATGCAAGTCATGGTCTGGAGGTGGGAAGCAAAGGGGACATTCTCAGAGAGCTCTGGCTTTGAGTGTGCTAATGCCATCATGAACATGAGCCTGCGGGGTTCACAAAGCTCTAATTTTCCTGCTGACAGCCAGAGATTACAGCCCTGGTAGCTGAGCTGAGAAAATGTGCTCTAGAAGGTCTCCAAGACAGAGAGGAAGAGAAAATAAACAGCGAGCCCCATGGTGTCCCTCCTATAGTCACTTTTCTGACAGCAGCCACACTTTTCCACACAGCACTTCCAGTAAACAATAGAGAGCAAGTGGGTTTTTGGCCGTGGGAAGAGGATGCTCTTTTCAGATATGCAGAGACAAACACGATGCGAAGGCGAACTGAGAGCATAAACCAGAATGGCTCATCGCTACCTGCCTTCTTCCAGCTGCACCTATTTTTACTCTTGCAGCAATGGGAGCAAGAAATGGCAGCACGGTGCCAATAACAGAAGTATTTGCTGTCCAACAACGTTTTCCAAGAGCAGTGCGGAAACTCCAGAAGTACCATGGGATAAATAACACCTGTGGATAAAATGCACTGAATGCCATACATCACAGACCCCACTGCCTTACAGGAGATTGCCATGATCCCCGTTCTGCTGATTACATGGGATTGATAACTGAAGTTTGGCTTCTGTTATTTCATTTCCAGTTTTAAAACGCATTCTCTTCTTTTAACTTCCTCTTTGCTGAGGAAGATTCCAGCATGCTCTGCAACAAGGAAACAAGTTTGAAGCTCTGATTTGGGCTGGTGAAAATGGATCTAGGCACTTGTACCAGCTCCTGGTATGGACACCCCACTGCTCAGCCCCCAGTCCAGGCACACGCATTCAGATTACAGCTGCACAAGAGATATCACACAAAGTGCTCATCTTCAGTTTGCTTCCCACTGATTCATGCTTTGCCACTCTGGTCATGAAAGGAAGCAGAGGTAACGGTGCCTGCTCCATCCTCTTCCAGAGCTCCAGAAGTGTTCAGCGTGCCTACACTGCCTGGAATCTTTAGCACCACACAACTGCCAGAAGGGCAATTTTCCAACACTGGAAAGCAGGTGGGCATCAATGGGAATAAAGTAATTACAAGTTTCAAGTATAGCCATTTTATGAGACATAGATGTCATTGCCATTCCTCTCTGCAAGCAATTGCAATTACACTGAAACTACTTAGAGCAGGCCAGTTTTTAATTCAGCAACACGGAGCAACAGCGTACTTCTGTACCGTGTTAGAAGAGGGGAGAGAAAAAAACACACCTCTGGTAACTGGAACATTACCATCACATTCACACAAGCAGAGGAATTCTACAAAATTGCAGCACTAATATCCTGGTGTCCCTCAGACAGGAATACAGAAGGCTTTTGGAAGCACTGCTAACTCCAGCTCTACAGTGTGTTTCAAAGCATGTCAGAACACAAGAAGAGGATTAAGTTCCTCACACTGCCACCTCCTCCTCCCTCTTCTAAGGATGACACTGCTAACAGGATAAAGTGAGTGACAGGGTTATATGATCATTACATAAAGGTAGTACAACACATGCAAAATCTTCAGAACACGGGGAAAAAAAAATATCAAAGAGCTTGCACCATCTGTCTGTGGAGAAAAAAACAACAGCTGGTGCAAGGAGCCGCAAGATGCCAGCCTTACAAGTGACAAGATGGGAAATGACAGGAAACAGCTTTTCACTCTTCTAACAGCAAAAGAAACGCGCAGCCCGTGTTCTCGTGTTTGAAAACCTCCAGATGCTGCCCTCTTCTCACATTTCCATATCTTTGTTCATGCAACATCTGAAAGCTTCTTCTATTTTTACAGAGGGAGGGGAAAAAGCACAAAGCCATCAAGTGTATATATATTTTTTTTCCTTGCAAGAGGATGTTGAATGAATTTTAATCATGATCATAAGGAAAAAAAAAAGAAAAATCAGCAGTATTTGATGTGAGAAACCTTTGAAACTTTTTCCTTCTCAGAAGAAATTGCAATGCGTTTGGCTTTCATTAAGGTTGCCTATGATAAATATTAGCCTGTTTTGAGATGGATGAGGCCTTGGATTGATTCAAGGCAATGCCAAGGCTCCCCGTGAGCCTTTTGTAAAGGCAGCCAGCTTCCCTTGAAGCAAGGCAACAAATCCCCTTGGCCAGTGTTTGCAAACACCTTTAGGCTTTAGAGATGCTCAGGCACAAGACGAGACCTTGGAGCTGGAAGCCCCAACCTCCGCTGCTCCTGCAACACCAAGCTTGGAAGTCACAGCAAGAGGCCACCCAACAGCATTCCTCAAAATCTGGCAATCACAGCTTCGAAGGAGAATGTCACGGCCATTCAGAAGGCTCAGTCCTGAGTGAATGATACCAGGACCTGTCTGCTAAATGTGGCTGCATAAGACACTACGAACTGGATGCTATTAATGACTGAGGAATATTTTGTGATAGAAAACAGAGAAGTCACTGTCCCGTGAAGAAACCACCTTGCTATGGGATGTAGCCCATTGGCAGAGATGCACCTTGGGGCAGGAGGGAGCGGGCAGTGCACGTTCCCAGCACAAGGCTCTGGGAAAGCTCAACTGGAACGTGACACTGATCCATGCTCAGGAGATCTGCCACCCTGGGACTGATGATTCTCCCTCCCTCAGCAGCAGATTAGTCCTTGGTTCAGCTGAGTGTTTTGCAGCTAGGAGATAAACCAGGATTATTTACTCCAGATAGAAGTGAGCAAAAGGAAAGGTGTCTTCCCACAGCAAAGCAAGATTCCCATGCAGACCTCAGCAGGAACCACTGCTTTATGTTACACCTACTCTGGATGGCCACTGATGGCTGACATCACTTTTCTCCTTTCACCCTTCACCATAAGAACCTGCTCTACCAACTCACCTAAAACAATGCTGCCTATGCTGATACAAATCAGACCTCTGCTCAGATTTTTGGTTATTGCATCCCTAAGAGCTTATACAAAAGCCTAGACAGAGAAGGTAAAGCACAGAAAACTAAGATAGCATGGTGAGAAATCAGGGTGTACCACAGTGAAGAACACCGGGCAGGAGGGGGGTGGAAGAGGCAGAGAACCAGCCCTGCTTTGCCTTCCCTGAGACCCGAGCTTTTTCCAGCTAATCCCTCGTACAGCAGTGGTAGGTCTTTTGAGACAGCAGCAAAGTTTCTGAAAGCCATCCTTATTGTATCAGCACCAGCCTACGCGGAGCAAGAGGAATCACAACAACCACTTTAAGCATCATCAAGCAAGCCAGCTTAGAGAGAATTTACTAGATGCTATTTATTCCTACCTTTGATTCTTTACATGGTCTCTACAGATCAGAGTACTTAGATAACATAATTATTTTAATTAGGAGTAATTCAATTAGAATATCTCATTGCCAATAACAACTTTGCTAATAAGAAATGAACACACTTGACTTTTTTTTTTTTTTTTTTCAAATCTTACCTTTGGGGACTCTCTCCATACTTCCCCAAATGTGGAAATATTTCTTTGATGTTGCATGCCTAATTTTTCCCTCCTGCAGGGTCTGACTCAGCGTATACTCAAGTCCACTGAAGTCTTTCCTTTGCTTCCAGAAGGCATTGGATTGTACTCTTCTACACTGCCATAACCCATGAGGAACAAAGTTAAATCCAGTGCAAGCAAACAGTAAATTGTGCAGTGCGTCTATGAAAATGATGCTACTAAGTAGGTTTTGAAGGGCAACCAAATCATCTAAACAGCACAACAAACACAGCGGGCACACTTGCTGGTAAGTCTCTGCTAGTGCCTTTAGAAAAGGAATGTATTTTAGGCTTCTTCAATATAACTATCATAAGTGAGTGGCAAGAGTAATAACAGTATTTTCCTCTAATAGCACAAGTTAGGTCGTTTTCGAAACATGCATTTTGTACTACCTAGCCTTTGTGTGCAGCATTTGCTAAGTAGGATAGAAGTCCCTGGAGCACCAGTAGTCATGGGCAACACTCAGATTTCCAGCTTTAATCAAAGCTGGGGTTTAATAAAGGAGACAGAAATTTGCTCAAACCCCTTCACAATGAGAGCATACTTCAGGAAGAGGAGAAAACATGTACTGCTGTAGTTAGCAGTGACATTAGAATGGGGGCATAAAACACTTATCTAATGTATCATGGATGTTAAGGGTGCAAAACTCTGGTTTTCATTGAATGATTCAGGTTGGAAAAGACTGCTGTGATCATCCAGCCCAACCATCAACCTACCACCGCCATGCCCATAACCACAGTGCCACATCTCCACAGTTCTGGGACATCTCCAAGGACAGTGACTCCCACCTCCCTGGGCAGCAGCACCACTCTTTCTGAGAAGAGATATTTCCTAACATCCAACTTCAACCTCTCCCTGCACAACTTAAGGCCTTTACCTCTTTCCCAGTGCACTTGAATATTCAGTATCAAACTGAACGCAGGGATGCTCAGGAAGAGCCCGGTTTACAGTTTTTGTGGCACGCAGGCTACGATTCACCACCTTCAAGCATGAACTCACATGCTTACTCCGCATTTATTTCTGGGACAAACAGCTGCTTTTTCTCAAGTCACTCAACTCTTTTGCACCATCTCACTGGAGCACGCCTTCAAGTTTGGGCAACCTGGGAAGCATCCCTGAAGTACAGGTGCCTGGCAGTGACACAGCTTGGTGCTGCTGCTTCCTTCTTCCTGGGCAGCACAGGGCCCTGCACATGACAGCAATCCCTGGCTAGTCCCCAGCCACCTGGGGCACCCACAGTCTGCTGCCAGCTGCAGCAAAGGGGCCCCCCAGCCAGGAAAGCAGCAGTTTAAGAACTGCACTGACATGGTTGTATGCCCTGGATGGGAAGGAAACTGCACATACACAGAACATTTTCTTCTATCTGTTCACTCTCCAATCCCATTGAGGAGCTGTAAGAGTGTCATCTCGGTGAGCGCTGATCAGTTGAGATGTGGACACTTAGCTCCTTCTCACATTTTTTCACTCCCTCATCCTCTTAACTGGCAGCTGAGGAACATGTTAACGCTGATCTGACTTAGCCTTAATTGTGATACTACCCTTGCTCAGAACAGTTTTAGTTTCCATCTAACAATAAAGGGTCCCATTATCCAAGGGCGGTACTTGAAAGTCTATCTTCAAGAACAGATCTCATGATTTTAATTAAAAGCTTCCATGTATCATTTTCTAAGCTAACAAATACAGCCACAGTTGTAATTATGGAATCACCAAATATAGACTCGAGATCTTGTTAATAATGATATCCTTTTTATAATCTCATAATCTTGAAAAAAAATATGTTGTAATTAAGTCACCAAGCAACTACATTTGCCTCCATGAAATAAAGCCAAACCTACAGATAATTGCAAATAACTCGTTTCCCAGTGGTATTTTTTTTTGTATGCCAATTAGGCTCACAAATCTCAAGCTGTCACCTTCATCTCCAGACACGCAGCCGGCTGATAGCACAGCTCTAAACAAAACAGCCCGCTGCCTCTCATCCCCTGACTAAGAAAGAAAATGAAGTTACTAACACACAATTGTAGTTGTCAGCCCCCAGAGAACAGAAAGGGAAAAGAAAAAAAAAATGTTGTGTATATGACAATTAAATACTTCTTCTAGCTTTTGAGAAGAGTGTTCTGGGAAAGCTCCCAAGAGGCCTCTAAGATTGCGGTTCTTTGGTTAACAGCTGCCTCGTGACTCCAATCCGCACGCACAACCAAGCAGCCACAGCTCTAGCAGGCAGCGCTTTTTGTTCCTCTAAAACACTGCAAGACCTGGGAGCTCCCATCCATGACTTGGCCCAGCTACAGCTGCGTGCACCTATGGGGTCTGCCACACGCTCTGCTAATTACACCTCCGGGGCTCGCGGGCTTCAAGCAGTGACTGGGCAGATGCAAGGAGCTGGCAATGCCAGCAGCTCAGAGCACTGCTGCCTTCATGGTGACAGACAGCCATCTCTGCAGGGCCCAGGTGCACAGCTGCTGCTAAACACCTGTCCTTGGGCACCTGCACAGGCACCTCCAGCGAGCCCTCCCTGCCTCTCCTCTCCTACAGCGACCAGCAGCCCCCGTTTGCTCTGAGCTGCTTCAACCTGCAGAGGGAATATTTGGGAACGATCATCTCGATACAGTGCTTTCTTCACAATGCATAAACAAGATGAAGCAATGGCCTCAAGCAAATCAATGAGCCAGCTTTGTGAACCACAAAAACGCAACGTGCTTTGCACCAAGCGTGCAGATGCAGGGGAGTCGCTGTGCCACTGTCATGCAGCTGCTGCTAAAGATCTCCTGCACCCGGCACCCCAACTCCTGCTCCATAGCTCGACGGCAAAAGAAACTGTGCAGAAGCACAGATTCTGAATATGTAAAGGATTTATGCTCACAGAAAGAGCAAAACAACTCCAGCACAAGCCCACGTTTCAAGAAACACCATGAAATAAAATTAACAAAACTTGCAACAAAGTTGAACCACCAAAGTTGTAAGATCATGGCCCAGATTGAACAGAGCAACATCAACCTCTGCTCCTCGGCCAAGCGTTTCCACTTGGACAGGCATCCCAAAGCCTCAAACCAGTGTGAAAATATGAGCAGCCTGGGCTGAGGCTGACGGTAGCACAGACACTCAGGGAGCTTCCACTCGCTTTGCAGTTCCCTGAAGAGTTGGCAGTCCCCTGCAAAATTGCCACACCTGACACATAACCAGAGCTTTCCCCACCAATACCATCACGGCTCCCATTCCTATGTAGGATTCCCCATATCACGTGTAACTGACATCACTCCCCAGACCTTTCGAAAAAGACCCTGATTTTGCACGTACAAGCTGGGCAAGGTGACCTGGACTTGTATCACCTCCTTTCTGTTCCTCTTCATCCAAAACACATGACCTCTCAGCTCGCCCTTCGCACACCAAGCTGGATGAGGACGCTGCCATAGCCATGGCACTGCCTTTGGTCTGCAAGGAGGAAAGGCTGCACCTCGGACACGTCTCCTCCTATACACATAGAGTCTTCTGCTGTTCAAAAGGGGATGCTGAGAGCCCAGCACGCTGCAGCGAGTGCTTGCACGGATGCTGGTGTGTGGCAGGGCTGGCCGGCCGAAAAACTACTGCATTTATAACAAACACCAGGCGCTATTTTAAAGGAACAACTTCAGGATGACAAAGAGCAAAGCTGGGGGTGGATGTCCCTGCTCACTGCAGGGGAGTTGGACTGGATGGCTATTAAAGGTCCCTTCCAACTCTAAGGATTCTATGATTCTAACAAAAAAAAAAAAAAAAGCTGTGGAAATTAAAATGCCTAAGATGATGCATCTATACCCGCTATCACTCAAGCCTTCAGGAATGCTGATTAATCGCCGCAGCCATAAAGCACGGGAGCTACAGATCTGTCATTTCTGAAACCTAGACCACCATATACTTTTTTTTTTTAATTATTTTTAAATAAAATCCACATAGCCAACTTCAAACAACGGTGTCTGAAAGGCGTGCCCCACCCTTTTCCAGCACAGCTTTAGACAAAAAACAGAAAACAACAGAAAGCATTTGTAACAAAGCGCACTGATAGTCAGGTAGGTATTTCATTTTCTTTCTTTCTGAATTTAACAAAAGCCTGGATCTACCAGTCAAATTAAACAGTGTGCAGCAAAGCATTAAGTCTGTATTCAACAAGTTTAATTACTGTGTAAATGAAAGAAATTATTATTCATTCATGACATTTATTTCAGTTCCAGTGCTAGTTGCTTTCACAAAGCCGGGACTGGGGGGCGGGGGAGGGAGGAGGAGGTTGGGTGTATAATTACCACTATATTTCTTTGCCAAACATTAGTGAACTTAAACAAAAAAGTGCTTGTTTTCTGTAAAGAGGAAAAAGCATGTGAGCTATCAACGATGAATCTTAAGGACGCCCACAGGTTTGACACGGTGCCAGGCTCTGATAGGTACACCAATATTTGGAAGGCTGATAACAGAGAGCTTATTGAAGCCCTAGGACCAGCTCGGGACTCTCGTGGGTCAAAAGCCACCCAAACTATGGGAACAATCCAAGCCAGCAGCCCCTGGGGAGTAACGGGAGCCACCGCGCGACATGAAAGATAAACCGGCAGCTGATGCTATCGGGGACTATCAAACAATGCATCTTTTCTGCAGGATTTTCACAGGGCTTCAACTTCAAACAAAGGAAAGGGAAAATAAAAACCCGTAAGCTGACTCGGATCAGGCACGTCAGAGGGAGAATGCAAGGGAATGGCTGCAAAGGGTACACGGGCGGTGCAAGTTAGGAAGAGACACTCGGCAGCCTCCTTCGTTCTGCACATCGTGCCGAGCCCAGGAGAATGGTTATTACCTGCTCTGATCCACCCAAAATGTTCTACTTTCCTGAGAGCGCTCTGAACACATCGCGGTGACTAATTAAAACACACCTCCAAAAATATGCTCTTTTCGGAACAAGTCATCCCTGTGCTTTCCTAGCCCTCCAGCTACCAGGCGTGTAATTAGTGCACTACAGGGGAGATGATGCTCTGGCAGAAGTGGCCTCGGTTCACTTTAAAAACAAACAAGTAGAAGGGAAAATAAAAAATAAAATCCAACCCTGGGCCACACAAGTTGCACGTGAGGAATTACAGTTGATGCTTTTCGATAAGCGGAAGGAGCAGGAATGATCTGCAGGCCAGCAGTGGTGCAGTGGTGTTTCACATCCACATTTAGGCATTCCGTGCATCCCGCTGAGCTAGTCAGAAGATATATCCTTTTTAAGAGATGCTCTGCAGAATTGCCATGGCTGACTACCATAGCTAAGGCATTCAAGTGATCCTCTGAAAGCCTATGAAGTGCACTCAACTACAGGAATAAACACAACTCATTCCTTCATTTCAGAGTAATACATATCAAAGCCCATTCTGAACTCAATCCCACTTCATAATGAGACTCTCTGAAGTTTGTTCCCAATTCCTTGCTAAACCAAATCAAGCCAACTGGAACAGGCCATAATCCAAGCAGAATTCAATGAACTGCGCCCATTAAGACAGCTATTAATGCTTGCTCTCAGGGTTTAAACCGGGAGATTTAAGGTGGAAAAGAGATTATGCCACATCTGCCCCCAAGACCTCCCTTTGCTGGCATCAAACTGCCCCTCAGACAGACCAGATGCCAGAAGAGGTGGATTTGAGACACTGACCCAGTATCTCACATTCTACATGCCATGCTTTTTGCCTACTGACTGCATCTGTATCATTTCCAATTCTTGATTATGTTGAAATTTAAGACCCAGAAACCATGGACCTTGCTGGTGTGGGCCAAACTCACTGCTGCTTGCACTGCTCAGAGCAGCCCCCGGTGCAGATGGATCTCCACAGCTCCATCCTCCCTCCTGCTTAGGCCAGGGGGTTTTCAGACACAAAGCACTGTCTTGGGCCAAAACCTGACTACTGCTCCGCCCTAACAACCACAGTGATAATAGGAAAGGTAATTACACCCAGAAATAGGTTGCGCAGCTCAGTCACGTGAAAGAGGAGTGCTTTGGTTCACATCTGCATGATAATATCTGCACTTAGTTTCTCACTGTTGCTTAAAATAATAGCTGGATTTATGACATTTGAAACGGGAGCCTAATAGCCTTGTCCTCTTTGGACTTTTCAACAGCAGTACAAGATGAGGCACAAACACAGGCAGCATTCCTTGCAACACCCATCTGCGTGCTTCACCCATGTTTAATAAGCTGTTGTCACAGGACAGCTGGGCCCTGGGCTCACTGGATACGTCAGCTGTTAGAACAGGCTGGGGCTAGTTGGGGGGTTTTCTGGAGGAGGTGAGGGGACACACCACCAATCCAATTCCACTGGATTGGTGTTGGCCAGTGGCTGTAGATACGATTGCACTGAATTGAGCAGAAGCAGCCAGGGGAAAGAACCAGTCCGTGGATGTGCACCACTGGAGGAGCGTTGCACATGAACCATTTCTCTTCAGCCTCTTGGATACCCACGCATGAGCTGAACAACTCAGACCAACTCATTGGGCGCATTCAACAGGAATAAGGGAAATGTTTCCTTGTCACATTGCCTGACCATGCTCCATACCCCTGAAGACCTCAGCTCGGCTCTCTCACTCAGCAAGTCTGGAGTTTTCACCTGTCCAAGGAAAGAACAGCCACAGAAAGGGGACAACAGATGAACTTATGCCAATCCACCATATGAAGCAGTATCATAAATGGACTTGAAATGCCAATTCGGGACAAAGGAAAGGCAAGAAAAATTTCTTACACAAAAACAGAGTGGTTCTTTTTCTTTTCTTTTTTTCCCATTTATTTATTATTTTTCATTTCTTGCCCGTTAGCCTGGAGTTTCCACACTTGCTAATGCAGGCTCTCCTCTGACCGTAAAACTTTACCATAGAGGGCAACAATATTCCCCTCTTGGAAGGGGGTAAGCGAGTGCTCAGTGGGGAAGAGCAAACCTCACCAAGGCAGGCACTCATGGGCACCGGCCAGGCAGGCTGGAAAGCACACACAGCCTGTCAGTAGGCATTTCTGCAGCCAGCTGAGATGCACGAACAATTCATATAAGGCAACACCAAAAATAAAGCTAATTACATTAGGCTCGTGATAAGAGAGATCTTTTTCTACAGGCAGCTTTGCAAGGTCACCTTCTCTTGCTTTATTCTCCCTCTTTTTTAAACAAGTGACATTGAACTGAGCTTATCTAATTTCACCTCATGGCAGGAAGGGGTGAAGACCTCAACAAAAATAAATACATGGAGATGAAAAGAAAGCCAGGCTGGCAAGAGAGTTAGAGCAATATTTATAAAAAGAAAAGGAAAAAAGAAGAGATTTTCTTCCAGTCAAAACATAACCACAATCCCAGTGTTTAAGGTCACTTCCTCTCTCCATAGAGCTGGGAGCAATGCTGTCAATCAGCCCTGTGCTGGTAGTCTCAGCTCACTCCAAGTACAGAGAGCGGCACGGCATCAGAGTAACATTTACCCTCTGGGGCCGGGGGGATGGAGCGCGCAGCTTCCAATTGATTCCAAAGGTCCTTTGCAAAAGATGGGGTCTCTGCTTTATTAGTGCTGACATTCAGCTCTCAGTGTATCAGGCTGATACCTCCTTAATTTAATCACAGAATCATTTAGGTTGGAAAAGATCTTCAAGATCATTGAGTCCAACCACCTAACACTAACCAAGGCTACCAGTAAATCCCGTCCCTCAGTACCACATCCACACGCATCTCAAATACCTCCAAGGATGGCAAATCCACTGCTTCCTTGGACAGCCCATTACAATGCCCAACCACCCCCCCTGTGAAGAAATTCTTCCTGATATCCAATCTAAATGGTGCATCTCAAGTCCATTTCCTCGTGTCCTATCACTTGTCACCTGAGAGACCAACCCTCAACTCATTACAACCTCCTTTCAGGTACTCGTAGACACCCATGAGGTCTCCCATCAGCCTCCTCCTCTCCAGACTGAACAGCCCCAGCTCCCTCAGCTGCTCCTCTGATGTCTTTTTCTACTTCCTCCACCAGTTTCATTGCTTTTCCCTGAATGTGTTCCATCAACTCAATCTTTCCTGTAGGGAAAGATGGGATGGGATGGGATGGTAGGGATGGGCCCAAAACTGAATGCAGAACTCAAGGTGTGGTCTCAGCAGCACTGAGTACAGAGGAATGATCACCTCCCTAGTCCTGCTGGCCACACTATTTCCAACGCAAGCCAGGATGCTGCTGGCCTTCTTAGCCACTGGGGCACATTGCTGGTTCATATTCAGCTCTGTTCATCCCCCCTCCTCCTCCCTGCCCAGGTCCTTTTCTGTCAGCCAGAAAACCTTTCGAATCCTTCCCCAGCCTCTTCAGGAAATCTCCAGGCAATGATTTCTGTGCCTCCAGCTTTGCCCAGCTTCCCATGCAGAGCTACCCAGGACCCATTCCCATCCAAGGCTCAGTGGCATCCAGGAGTGGCACATGAAATGTGCTGATGGGGCAGCTCCTCTCTAGCACACACCAGTGCCTGGGCTCAGCTGCAGGAACATCGCCAGCTCAGCTAAGAGCAGAGGGCCTCTAGGCTGTTTACTCCTACACTTGCTAAAATGTTGACCTAGTCAAAGAGAAAATAAATAATCCATTGTGTTAAGTCTTCTGAGAGGAGAGTCTGCCCTGTACAGACATGTGAGTTGTGTAGAGACACGTGAATTGTCTTAGCATACATGAGGCAGTCCCAAGGTGAAGTTCTAACCCCTCTAAAATGAAAGTCAAACTTTCCCTGCCTAAACCTCAGTCAGAACCTCACCCTTGCAATTGGTTCATCTCATTTCTTTGGGCAAATCACTCTGTTTGTTGTTGTTGTTGTTGTTTGTTTGTTTTTTTACACATAGAATTGGATATTTACTTAATTTTCAAGGCTGACTCATTGCACGACACATTGAGGTCTTTCAGGTGAAGATATCATTACTCTTCCCTTACAAATCCATCCTTAGACAATGACATGAATCTGCAGCTGTCCAACTGCCACTGCCTTTATCACACTATATGTTATGCTGGGATTGTATCTCATGGTCGCATGCAATCACTACGTCAATGAACTGATAAGATGAAAATGAAGTCTTGGGCAGACTCAGGAAAGACCTGGGTGGTGAAAAAGACCTGGGTTCTTTTTTTTTTTATAATGTCTATTTAAGTAATAAATAATAATAAATAATAGATCTAGAATCAGGCGATAAAAGAAGCAAATACATGCTTGGTGTCAAATACATGCTTACTTCAATATCAGAGATCTGTTTCTCACTGATTCCAGTAGTACAGGTACTCATCTATCTTGTGATGCTGCAAGAAGGCACAGTCTACAACCAAACACGCTGGTGAAGTTGCTCCACAATTTCTGCTGCAGCTAAGACACTGCCCAATCTAGTGAAGCTACACTTCATCACACATTTCCTCCTTTATCACAAAATGGGAACGAATTTCAGAAAAGGTCTCCATGAAATCCACGGGCTGATATCCTGTCATCCACACTTAGAGATGCTCATATACTTATGAGTACATCTCCAGACAGACATGCTGAGTTCCACTGAGCTGATGAGGTGAGGCCAGATTACAGAACGAAATTAAAGGTTACTGCCATTTTCTTCCATAAAACTTGCTTCCTGAGTTGAAATTACAGACTCTGTATCAAAACCATAAAGACACAATCAATACTATACCCATGTTTGGTAACGTTTAAAAGGTATGACAGGACTAGAAACATGCACTCGCACAGACACGCACACAAATCTTTCAGTTGTTTCAATTACAGACACGATAAAAATCAGTTTGCATCTCTGCAGGGAGCCTTCCCAGGCCAGGGCTGATCACTGATTGTTCCACACAATCTTTGTATTTGGAAAGAAACATTTCTGGACACGCATGCTCCGTTATGACTGCTTTAAGTAACAAGGATGAAAGAACTGATGGGACTGCACAAGATAT